>NC_077228.1:540997281-541024781 GCF_027887165.1 Monodelphis domestica | reverse complement strand
TTGTGTCCCCCCTTTTGTGGCCCTTCCCCCTCCCCCCGGGCAGGCTTCTTTGCAGCTCTGGCCCTTTTCTTCCTCGTTTTAAGACATCTTGGAGAGCTAATGAGGATAACAGCAACCTCAGGTCCCTCAACCACAACATGGGAGAAGTCTCGCAGTATGGTTACTTAGCAGTTACAAAAAGCCGTCCCCTCCCACCTCCACCCCCTCCTTCTAGCATACTAATCCAAATTCCAATTCATTTTGATGATGATCAGATGAGAATAAGAATAATAAACTAGAAGGAATAAGAGAATACCCACTTAGATTCAGGAAGATCTGAGTTCAAGTTTTGCCTCAGATCCTGCCTCTCTGTGTGGCCCTGGAGAAGTCATTTCCCCCTGTCTACCTCAGTTTCCTTCTCTGAAAATGGGGACAAAAGCACTACCTATCTCCTAGGGTAGTGGTGAGGAGGAATCAAATAGGAAATCCCTCTGCAAACTGTTCCAAGCAGCGTTAACATTAGCTGTAATTAGCACCACCATGTGCAAGGCATTTCTGAGGAGAAACAAAATGTTTGCAAAACGAGGCATCCCCTACCCAAGGAGAGTGCAGCCTACCGTGTGTGTGTGCGCACGTGTGCACATGAGCACTCCAGACATGACGGGGAACATCAGTTTCCTCACTTGTAAAATGAGGGGGTTCCATTTTGACATCCATAAAATGGGACTAATAATGTTCCTAATAGCTCCCCACCAAGAGGGTCACATCAAGGCTGCAGCGCAATCCAGGAAAGGCAGGTGTCATCGGGAGCTCTTTTCTGGTTCTAAATGGCGATGAGGCTCTCTGGTGGGTCCAGTTATAAGGGCTGGGTGTCAGACCGGGCCATTCTGTCTCTTCCTGTGTCTCTACACGTCTCTGTGTCTCTCTCATGCATCTCTTTGTCTACCAATGCTGTCTCTGTCTTTCTCTCTGAATGTCTCTGCCTCTCTCCCATCTGTCTGCCACTGTCTCTATTTCTCTGTCTGGAAGATGAAGATAGCAACAGCGCCAGCCTAGCCCAACTGTCGTGGGCATTTGGTGAACAAATGGAGAGGAGGAAACCCTTTCCCAAACTTATGTGCCCACAGGACCGTAGCTAGGTCTAGAGCCGGAAGGGGCCTCGGTGGTCTTCTGCTCCAGTCTTCTCATTTTACAAATGAGGCAACTGAGCAAGAGAGACACTAAAGGACTTGCCCACATTCAGACAGGAGGAATTGACAAAGGGTGTTATAGAACATGAGTTATTATTATTACTCCTCCTCCTCCTCCTCCTCCACTACCACCACCATCACCACCACCACCACCACCACCACCACTACTACTACTACTACTACTACTACTACTACTACTACTACTACTACTACTACTACTACTACTACTACTACTGACAGCAAGACCCTCCTTTGTCTGGAGCATGACGAATGAATGAATGAATGAATGAATGCAAGCATGTATCATTTATTAAGTACTAGCTTTATGCCAAACCCTCTGCGAAGAGCTGGAGCTATGAATAGAAAAATCAAGCTAGTCCTGTTCTTATAGGAGTTGATATGCTAATTATGGGAGATGGCATCTAAAGGAAAGCCTGCCTACAGGGCAGATGGAAGGGCCAGAGGGACAGCATCGGGATTGCTGGCAAGGTCCAGAGACTTGGGCTTCATAGATAGGGCAGATGACAGAGTTGGGTGGTGGGAGGGCCTAGAGAGGCAGATGGTAAGGCTGAGTGGTTTTCCATGGAAGGAACAGCATGTGAGTTGCCTGGCCCCAGAGGGAGTGAGGCACTGCCCCTCTCTTACGTTGGATCTTCCTAGAGCTTGGATGTCCCAGGACACCCTTATCTGAAGAGCAGGGATGGTCCTAGCAGCGACATCACAGCTCCAGTAATGACGCATGGAGGGTCTTGGCAAAAGCCACGTGGCTGGAGACTGCTCTGGTGATCGCCGTTCGTCCCCCTCTTTGTCACCATCGTCATTTTCGGCCCATTTTGTCTATTTTTACATTTCTCAGAAGATGGCGCTAACATTAGCTTTGGCAGTGACGCTACGCTATCGTGCCACCTGAACAGGGCAGTTTTCATTTTCTTGTTATTTCTCTCTTTCTAACTTCAGATCAAACTTCCACTTAATGAAGACTGTCCCCACCAGGAATGGGCAAATGGCCCTAGTGAGACCCGCTTCCCTCAGGCTCTCCTTTTGCCCAGTTGCCCATCTGGGTCTTCTCTTGAAAGAGAAGAATGAAGATTCTGGAATGGCCACAATGAGCAGATTCCATCTCCTCTCTCAGAAAAAAGAAAGGACAAAGGAGCAGCCCAGGGTCTCCCCCCTTGATCCGCAGCCCTGCCAATCCACAAGGTTCTCTTTGGTTTTTATAGGCCCAAGGCCCTAGCGGTGGTGGGTGTGCAGGTGGTTTGCCAAGGGCTACTTTCCTGCTCACTCACTCCTTCCAGCTGGCTTCTTTGTGCTTTTGACTTTCCTGAAGGGGTGCCTGGCTTTTTTGCTTTTAAAATAGGCCAGGGAGAAGAAAATGGGCATCAGCCGTAAGGCCCCTCCCTTTCATCATTTACCCCTAAGAAAATCTTTTGGAAGTACTCATGAAAAGAATAGGGGTCAGCTCCAAGTTTCATTCAGTCATTCCTTCCTTCCTTCATTGACCACACATGTATTAAGTGCCTACTGTGTGCCAGGTGCTGTGCTTGGAGCTGGGAAAACGGGGGGGGGGGGGATGACACAATCTCTGGGCCCTCCCACCTTTCATTCTTCACTTGGAAGAAAAAAACACAACAAAGTAAAAACCTACCTATTTGGGGAATGAGGTGGGGGATGGGGGGAGACTGGGGTCCCCGGAGGGGCAGGGGGCGTCAGGCCATGCCTGTGCTATAGGCCAGTAAGGGACCCTGCCAAAGAGGGGACATGGGGACAGCAAATAGGCAAAGGAGATCGAGGCAGAGCAGCTTGGGCATGGCAAGTTGGGCAATGCCATGGAGAAGCCCCCTCTGTGGGGCACAGTGAGTGGGTAAGAGTGGCTGCAAATGAAGGGAATTGGGGGAATCAGCCCAGAAATCAGGCTGCAGCCAAAGTGTGAAGGGCTTGGAGAGGGATGGACCAGAGAGGTTGAACTAGCTCATCTTCTAGGTACTGGGGGCCACAGAGGCATTGGAAGAGGCAATGGATGGCAGCTATGTGCCTTAGGAGCACCACCACGGCCGTTGTGTGTGGGACACATGGGAGAGGGAGAGGCTTGAGGCAGGCAGATTGCTTAGATGCTTTTCTCTTGCCCCACTGAGAGGTGCTGAGGGCCTGGAGTAGGAGGGGGCTGTGTGAGTAGAAAGAATGAGACAAGTGTGGAAGTCAAGGCAAAGCATAGTAAGTGCCAGGCTCTGTCCTGAGAGACCTCTCAACAAGATGTGGCGGTGTCGGATGAACAAATCAGTCAGCAAGCATGTCACAGTGGGAAAATAACTGATTCTGGAGTCAGAGGAGAGCCAAGTTCGAATCTCACCTCTGACAGCTTACTTTCTCTATCACCTTGGGCATGCCACTTAACCTACTTGGGCCTCAGTTTTCCCATCTATAAAACAAACAGATTGGATGAGATGGCACCCAGATCTCTTGTAGGTGGACACCTTTGCTCCTTAAGCACCTATTCAGTGTGCCCTGAGCCAGGCACTGTGCAGACAATGAGTCCCTCAAGGACTTCTTCCCAGGTGCCAGACATCCAAGCCCCCAAATGAGGCTATCATTGCCCTTAATTAAGGGGGAAGAGAATCCACATTTAGTAAGTGTCTCCCAGGTGCCAGGCACCATTCTAAGCTCTGGAGCTTTGAGAGAAAAGGCAGCGAGTTCGGGTCCAGCCATGTGGAATTTGGAATGCCCACAGTGTATGGAATTCCCAAAGTCCAGAAGGCAAGTAGCTGGTGATGACGGCACAGCAGGGTTCAGGAGAGAGTCTGGGGCTGGGTTTACAGATCAGGTGAAGCAGCCAAGACAAGGGAGGGTCAGGGAGTCAGGAGAGGGCAGTGCCACGGAAGCCCCTGAGGACGGGCTAGCCAGGAGGAGTTCCAGGAGTCTCAGCTGACATCCAACCTTCGAGAATCCCCGATAAGGACCCCTTTAACAGGTGGTGAACATCAGAACCAAACCCATCACCCCTCCCGTCTGCAGCCCCTCATGTGTCCCGTGTTCTGCTACAAATGGAATGATGAGGTTTGGTACGTTCTCGAGATCATGGAATCCCCCTTGCAAGGCAGCCCAGACTGTGAGAGGCCATGTGAGCTGCCCTTCTCATTTTACAGATGTGGAAACTGAGGCCAAGAGAGAGGATACTAAGTGGCCAGAGCTACTGCATCAGCACATAGAGATCTGGCACCAGAGTCCCCAAGACCTGAGTTCAAGTCTGGCCTCAGACATTTGCTAGCTGTGGTATGACCCCAGGCAAATCATTTAACCCTTTGTTAGCCTCAGTTTCCTCATCTATAAAAATTGAATATTAACACCTATATCTGAGGGTTGTTGTGAAGATTAAGTGAGATAATTTTGCACTCCTTAAAGTACTTGGAGAATACTAGCTATTATTATTAATAATTATCAAGTATTATTTATTCTGAATCATTTTATCAAACATGTTAGTTAACATGTATTATAGATCATCGTAATTTACTTATAACATTATTTGTTAATTAATGTTATTCTTACGCCACATTACTCTTTGATTAGAAAAAAAGGAGCATATGCCCCTATGAGTCTAGGAGGGAAGAGAACCCCCAATGTGGAAATTCCCTTTGCTGACGCAGATCCAGATCCACAACAGGGTTGTAAGTTTTGGTTTGAGGGACCTAGAACTCTGAGGAGTTAGGTGACTTCTCTAGGGTCATACAGCTGGTATGGATCAGAGACAAGATGCGAACCCAATTCTTGCTGACAGGAAGGCAGGAATTCGAGCTACTTTTCTATGTGGCTGCTTGGAAAAGAGCAGTCCTACATGTGGAATCACGCACGCCGCACACACGCACACACAGAGTTTCCAGCTACCAGAAGACCACATTTATTGGGCAGCGACATAAAATGCTTCTGGCCACGTATGCAGAACTGTACGGTGGAATGGGACCGGCCCGCCTTGAGGAGAAGATGGAAATAATCCCAATGCAGAAACTCATGGAAAGCCTTCAGAGCCCCCAGTTTGATGGGTCTTTTGGGGATCACGTCTCTGCCGCGTTCCTGGACCACCCAAAGATGGGCGGCTCAATCGAGAATGCGTCTGCGTAGTGCCTGGCTCCTTGGCAGCTGGATTTCACGGGCGTGTCCTGACCCTTCCGCAGGACCAGAAGTCCAAGAGACCAAGGACAGAGCCAGCGGCCCACCTAGAGGCCACCTCATCCAACCACCTGCACTGACACATGAAGAAAACGCGGTCTCCAGAGGACAAGAACCTTTCCGAGGCAGAGCGCGCGCGTGTCAGCTGAAGGTGAGGCTTTGGGCTCTCTTCTGGCGCTGGGCTGCCCTGTCTCGGGGTGCCTCCTCTGCTTCCGGCTTCTCAGGGCGCCGCGTCTCTCTCGTTCAGCCGTGAGGCACGTTTTCCCAGAAGCGGCCGGGGCACGGGCTGCTCCTCCAGGCTGACCCCGCTACGCTCCCTCATGGGCGATAAGAACGATCCTCCGCGATGCTCAGGAGGTACGAGCTCGTCAGTGTAGACGTTCCCTCCAACGATCTGGGTCTGGCCCATGTGCGCCTGCCTATTCCGGGCGCTTCCTGTTCCCTCCCTGTCAGGCCACACAGCCGGCCGCTCTGGCTTTCCCTTGATGTACGCCTGGAGTTTGTGGCCCCAAAGTGAGCATCCATGACCCCATATCAGTCCTCGGGCCTCAGGGGACGCCCTGAGCTCTGCAGGACGCTCCAGGGGTGGGTGGGGCCTTTCCACAGGGCCACAGGCATCTCTGGCCTTGTTTTCTTGTGGGCCTATAGTGTGCCAAGGACTGTGCTGCGGGATCCACATAGAAAGACACAAGAGGAAACCAACTCCTCGTGTAGCCTTCAAGCAGGGGGAGCTGAGGAGGACGGACGTCCGGCTCCTTGTTCAGGGCGAATTCCTCTGGTTTGCAAACCTCCTGACAGTTTCCGAGGCTTTTCTAGACAAAACGATGGCACCGAATGAAGCCTTTCCTGGGAGCCTCTGCGTCGAGCTAAGTGTTGGAGCGGCTCGTCCTTGGGCTTCGACGGGAGGCTGATCGGGCTTGGGGCAGAGCCCCGTCCATTTGAGAGAGGCCCCCTCCCTGCCTCCTGTTCCTGCCTCCTCTCTCTCCATTTCTGCTTTTCGACACGGCCCAGCATGGCTGCGGCCCAAGTGAACTCCGTGAGCCCCTTGTCCAGTCCTCTCGTGGTCATACCCTGAGAGCAGCAGATGCTGGCCTTCTGCGAACCTCCCACTCTTTGTTTGCTGTCCCCGAGGGCCCCATCCTTCCGCTGCAACACCCTTGCCCTTTGGATCTCGCTGGAGAGAGAAGAAGGAGAGCACAGAGCCAGGCTCTCTCCTTCCGTCCAGCTCACAGGCGAGCAGAGGAAGCGGGAAGTCGAGAGAGACAGAGATAAGAGGGAGAGACAGAGACAGAGACAGAGACAGAGACAGAGACAGAGAGACAGACAGAGAGAGAGAGAGACAGAGGGAGAGAGACAGAGAGGGAAAGAGACAGGGAGAGAGAGAGAGACAGAGAGAGACAGAGAGAGAGAGACAGAGACAGGGAGACAGAGAGAGAGACAGAGAGACAGAGAGGGAGAGAGACAGAGAGAGGGAGAGAGAGACAGAGAGAGGGAGAGACAGAAAGGGAGGGAGAGAGACAGAGAGAGAGAGAAAGAGAGACAGAGGAGACAGAGAGAGAGAGAGAGACAGACAGAGAGGGAGAGAGACAGAGAGAGAGGGAGAGAAAGAGAGAAGCCTGCGCAGGCTTAACCTCCTCTTGCTCAGGGATGTTTCCCGAGCTGACAAGGACTCGAGCGGGGTTCCAGGCTCGCATCTGAGGCCGGCTGCTCTCTGGAGGTGCGTCGGACAAGAAGCCAGGCCAGAAGGAAGCCCTGCCTGGTCCGCTCTGAGCTCCTCCGAGCCCCGCCGGGCCCGAATGCTTTCTCAGAACGGGATGTACAAACCCGAGCCTCTTCCTTGGACTGTCATCGCAGGCCCTCCCCTCCTCCTCTTCCTCCTTTCTCCCGGGCCCCAGGGAGGGCGGCCCGCTGGGCTCCTTCCGGGGCTCCTCACGCTTTTAGGAGGCTAACCCTGAGGGCTTCTCCAAGGGCCGGCCTCCCTCCCTGCCTCCGTCCTCTCCTGCAGCCATGAACTCCAGGCTCTCCTTCGCTGGCCTCCCCGTGTTCTCTCTCTGTCCTCCTCCTTCCTATGGCCGCCTCTTGCCATCCGTCGATGGGCCGATCCGTGCCTCGATGGCCGCGGTTGCCCGTCCCGCGAGCCTGCTCGGAACATGTCGGGCCCGGGCCCGCCCTCCGTCTCTGGGTCACTCTTCACGGGCCGCCGGCCTGCTCCGCAGCTGTCCTGGGGAGTCTCGCTTTTCTCATTCAGGCCTTCCCGGCTTGTTTATTTTAGTAGCAAGGAAGCAGAGAGAAATCGGCTCTGACTCATTCATTCGCTTGTGCTCCCCAGTAGGTTCTGCATCAACAAGCGCCCCTGCCTGGGATGACGAAGGCGGCCCCACTGTTTAACCTCTTTGTTTCTCTTCGTCCTCCCCCCATCAGGCAGGCCCAGCTGTGGCCTGCCGGGGCCCTTCCTGCCCCCGCCCCGGGCCGGCCGCGGGAGAGGAGGACGGGGGAAGCCATTGGGCCTGGAGCTTCTGTTTGCCATGGCCGCCCGCCTCCTCCTAACGTCCCCCTGGTCGAAAGTTGGCCCGCGCCCTCCTAGAATGGACGGAGGGGGCGGGCGGGCCCCCGGGCGCCTTGGGGTGCAGCCCCGTAGATGAGAACAGAACCTGGGCTCGAAGGAGAGCGGCCGGGGCTAAGAGCGGGGCCGTGGGGGCCAGGGAGCAGGGGGACGGGGAGAGCAGGCCCCTTACCTTATCTAAACCTTCGCCCCCGGCCTGTAGAGAGGGGGTGAGAGGGCCGGCCTGGCTGTGTGACTCTGGGTAAGTCTTTAGATGGACGCTCATGCACAGCTGGCCTGCAACAATCGAGAAGCTCCTCTGGTGGTCTCTTGGAGAGGGGCTGGGGGGGGGCCGCTGCCACCCCCCCCATTCACTGCCTAATAACCCCCTCCCCCTCCCGTTCACTTTGGCTCCTGGGGGCAGAGTGTCTGGGAAACGGGGCGGCATCCCAGGCGCTTTGGGTTTGAAAAGACCATTTTTAGGTTTCTGGGTGCCGCCTGGCCGGCTTTGGCCGCTCTCCGTGGCCGTGTGGGTCGCTGGGCAGCCCGGGCAGGCCAGAAGAAGGTCTCTGGGCCTTGGGGGGCTCCGAGCGCGCCTACATCTCACGGAGAGCCTTGGCGGAGGCAGCCTTTGGGGCTCCCTCGCCCGCGAAGCCAAGGGTCGGTGTGTGGAGTCCGCGGCGTGCTCTGCAGCGCCAGGCGAGGCTCGTTTGGGAAGGGGCTGGATGGTGGAGAAGCTCGCGCCGGCCCTCACTCGGAGGCCGTTCCACCAGGTGCCCGCCGGGCAGAGCCGGCAGGCGAAGATGCGGGTGGGAGCCCCGAGGGGGCCAGGGCGAAGCCGGGCTTCCCTCTGCGCTCTGGGCCCAGGCGTGGGACAGGATGTCTCAGGGCGCCCGTGGAAGGCTCCCCTTTTAAAGCTGGGCCGGGAAGCCTTTCCAGAGTCTGTCCAGAGCCTCGGAGACCCCGTACATGGAAGCAGAGCCCAACGGCGTCGGAGGTTTGCCCCGGGGAGCCCCGTAAGACAGGGACACCCTCCCCTGGTGCTCGGAGGACCGGGGTGCCCAGAGCTGGGCCGGGGGCCTCAGAGGCTACTGGATGCGACTCCCTCTCTGTACAGCGATGGGCTCGAGGCCTGGCCGAGGGAAGAGGCCAGGCACGGACCCAGCGCTGGAAAGGCCTGCCGAGGAGGCCGAGCGCTGGGACACGGAGGGCCCCGAGGCCGTCAGGGCGCAGACGGAGGCCCTCGTTTCATGCTCGGGTTTCGGTGCTGGACCTGCCTGACACGCTGGTCGGGGCGCCACCCAGGAAGGTGTCCGGCTGCCTCTGTGGCCCCTCCAGGCCTCACCACTCAGAGCTGAGCCCCGGCCGAGGCTGGTCAGCCATGAATAGAACCCGCATCTCGGGGACCCCCGGAAAAGGTGGAAGCATCCCACAGGCGGCTTCCCTGCCTGGCTCCCACCCGCAGAGAAAGAGGAAGAAGGCGCGTTAGCGAGGGGCGGGCGGAGAGCGAAAGGCTGGCCTCCGGGAGGAGCAGCTCAGCCAGTGGAGTCAGGAAGCCCGTCCCGGGCGGCCGATCCCCAGCGAGCCTCCCCCACCCGCCCAGGAACGGGTCCGGGGGCCACCGAGGGCCACCGAGGGCCAGACTTCACCCAGCGACGACCAGGACGGCTCCTTTGAGGAAGCCGAAAGCGGGGACCATCCTCGGGCGGAGGAGAGGAAGAGTCGGGGGAAGCTGGGAAGAAGGCCCGGCGAGGCGATGGAGAGCCGAAGGAGCAGAGCCCGGGGAGCCCTCGCAGTGCCGGCGCTGAAAACGGCTCAGATGGGGGGGGGCAGAGAGCGGCTCACAGGAGCGACCACGGGAGCCCCCGAGGGGCGCAGAACAAGACACACGCTCTGGGCCTGCCGGGTGGGGGGCTCTTTGTCTCGCCAGGCACAAGTTTTATTTTTTCACTTAAAAAACATTTCATGGGCCACGCGAGGGGGAGATACGAGAGACACCGACAATAAATAGAAGGATGATCGCCGTGACCACAGAGAGCCCCCCCCCCCCCCCATCCAGGGACAGAAGAGTCAGGAAGGGAAGCTCCATCCTGGCCCTTTAAACTTGGATTTCCAATACTCTCCCGCATGGCAGGTTTGGGGAGACAGTGGAAGGCGGAAAGGCGCGAAAGAGCGTCCATTTCCCAATAAATATGGAAGAGACAACTAGAGCCGAGGCCTCGCCGGGCCGCTGGCACCGGAGCTCCGAGCTCATGACCGGTTGGAGGTGAGATTTGAACCCGGGCTTCCCGACTCCACCTGCCGAGCTCCGTCCGCTCTCCTCTGAAGCAGGGAGCACGAGAGGCCAGTCGGCGCGCCCTGACCGAGCTCCTGAAGGGCTACCAAGGAAGGCCCGAGAGTCTTAGAAGCCCCCATTTTGTGGAGGAGAAAGCTGAGGTCCAGGAAGCAGTGACCAGAGCTCAGTCCCATTGGCGAGGAGGAGGCTTCGGGGCCAAGAGTCCAAGCCGGGCCCCCCGACGCGCTGCCCTAAGTACAGACGGCTGGTTATCCCGCAATCGGGGGGTGCAGCTGGGCCCAGAAATGGCCTGAAATAGTAAAAACAAATCAAGTTCAGGGCTCGGGGCCTGTTGGAAGCAGGGATTCCGAGCGCACGCTCCAGCTTGCAGCTCCTCCTAGCAGGCTATGGGGCTGGAAGAAAAGAAGAAGAAGAAGGTCTCGGCTTTAGTGAGTGCTGGAAGGACTGATAGGATTTCCCTGGACTCTCGGAGTCAGAGAAGGGCAACACGCCCATTTTAGAGAGGAGGAAACTGAGGCTCCGAACGGCTTAATGATGCTAACAGCACTGATGTCGTCTTTGAACGTCTGGCCCCACTCTCCCCCTAGAGTCTGCCGGAGCTCACTTTTGCAAGAAGTTCACTCCAGCCTTTCTTACTCTACAACATCATCGTATTGACGATCACACTTGAAATTTCACCCGCATGCAGGTAGGTTCTCCCGCAAAGGCCAGCCCATCTCACCATCAGGGCACACTGCCTCCCACCCAGGGCTTCCCTTTCCCCTTCCCAGCCACTGTCTGCCACAAGAGCCTCCTTCCACACGTCCGCCAGCCCCGAGTCTTCTCCTGCCCATCCCATCCACGGCCACTTCCTTCAGTCCGTCCTCAGGTCCTTCCTCCTCCTGGTGGTCCTCTGACCACTCCCCTGTGTGTCGGGGCTCCCTTACTCAGCTCCCCCAGACTCGAGCTATGGCATGACCAGGGCACAGAGGTGACCCCCTCCTTCTTGCCAGGGCTGCCTCCGTTAGGACCCTCGCTAGATCTCAGCCGCCTCTCCACCACGCCACAGTGCCACAGCGCTGCCGGGGGCTGGCCGGGGGTCCTCGGAAACGCTCACATTCCCCCAGACCAATGGCTGCCGTGCACAGTCAGACACCGAGTCAGTGGCCAAGCCCACCCCAGGCCCTTCCAGGAGCATTGCTCGGGGCCGTTTTCTACAATTCTTCCCAGAATCCACCGTGCCATGGGTTTGCCTCTAGTAAGAGAAAATGCCATTCGATTTGGCCACGTGCTAAAAGTCCGGGCAGAGAGACCCACCAACAAGGAAATTAGTTATCCCGGGAGGCCTGGCTCGGCTACCACGAAGAGGATCCACGGACAGACCTTGGGAGGAGAGCTGCGGCCACTGAGCCCGCACAGAAACGAGAAAGCCTCCTCTCCTTGGGAAGCTCATGGAGGGAGGAAACCACACACGTGGACGCATTCCAGGGCCACGGAGAGGCGGCAAAACATGGCCTTTTGTCCTCACCCGCCTCTGGCAGAGTCGGTGACGCCATTTCCCAAAGAAGCTCCAACCTGTCAACTCCTGCCATCAGTGCAGATCCCAGATGTGCAGATGCCATCCTTGAATGACTTGGTAGATCCTCCCACACCGCTGGGCCTCGGTGACCCAGCCCGAAGCATAACGGTGGGACACCCGGCACCAGTGTTTGCCACTGATGGAGCCACCCTGATGGATTCTGAGGCCTTCGGTGATAGCCCACTTTCTCCAGCAAGCTGTCACAAGACCTGGGAATAGCAGAGCCTTGGGGGACCTCAAAAGCCACCTTCCCCAGCCTGAGAGCCAACCAGCAAGGCTCCCTTCCATGCGGCGAAGGATGCTCAAAGACCTCCAGCAGCAAGTTCTGTCTGCCAGGAAGCCTTTCCTCACCAAAGGTGAAATCTCCTCCTCGAGCTTCCTTCCGTGATATGGTTCCAGCTGCTTGGGCCAAGCTGAAGAAGTCCGTCCCCTCCTGTCCAGGAGCTCCCTTTAAGTCCCTGAAGATAGCCACTTAGAATTCTCTAGCACAGATAAGCCACTCCTGCCTTTTCCTCTTCTTTTCTGTTTAAACCATCTTTGCCCTCCATCTTGGAAGCAATAGCAGGCACTGGTTCCAAGGCAGAAGAGTTGTAAGGGCTAGATGATGGGGGTCAAGTGACTTGCCCAGGGTCACCCAGCTGGGAAGTGTCTGAGGCCAGATTGGAACCCAGAACCTCCCTTCTCTAGGCCTGGCTCTCCATCCACTGAGCTACCCAGCTGCCCCCTTCCACTGGTTTTTAACTGGTTTCCAAAGTATGTCCCACCTGATGTCTTCTTGGTCTTCCTCTCCTCTTGGACAATGGTTCCCTTTCATCACATCAACGTTGTCTCTGTATTCTAGACCGTAACCAACATGGAGCTGGGCCCATAGAGGAGGCCACACAGCGCTTCCTCAGGGACACGGCTGGCGCATATTTTGGCAGCCCTTTGTTCACTAAAAGGAGAACTACCAAAATCTTCCCAGCACACAGTAGGGGCAGAATGAGGATTTGTTGACTTGATTGGCTTTGCTGACACCTGAGTGCAGTTGTTAACTTGCTTTTGTGACCTTTGACCAAGATCCTATGACTTTGAAGAAGTGTCTGGCAGGTGACATTTGCTGCCTTGTTGGTTTTCTATTTAGTTAGTAGAGGAGATGCTCAACCAAATAGGTATAGGAGCACCTACTATGTGCCAGGCAGCTAGGTGGCACCACAGTGGATAGAGCACCAGGTCCGGAGTCAGAAACACTCATCTCCCTGAATTCCAATTTGGCCTCAGTTACTTACTAGCTGTGTGAGTCTGGGAAAGTCCTTTAACCCTGTTGGCCTCAGTTTCCTCATCTCTAAAATGAGCTGGAGAAGGAAAAAAAGGCCAACTGCTCCAGGATCTTTGCCAAGAAAACCCCAAATGGGGTCAGGAAGAGTTGGATACCACTGAAACAACAGCACAAATATTCCAGGAAGTACAGTGAACGCTGAATTCAGACAGGCAAAGGCAGGGGGAATGAAGACAGCACCCAGAGAAAGAACCTTGTTTCCCAGTCCAAAACTGGCTAATGGTATTTACCTGGCCACGAGACTTAAGGAACCGGGTGGGACAAGCACACAGCAAAGTGCTGGGAAATCAACCTGACTAAGCAAGGACCAACTGCCATGCCAAAGGCATGAGGATGAATAGACTCCTCCCATGCTGAAGAAGCGATGGACTCAGGGCACAGCATGAAACTTTGTTTTGCTCAACTTTTTGTTTTGTTTGTTAAAAAGATATTCCTCCCTCCCTCCCTCCCTCTGTCCTTCCCTTCCTTCCTTCCTTCCTTCCTTCCTTCCTTCCTTCCTTCCTTCCTTCCTTCCTTCCTTCCTTCCTTCCTTCCTTCCTTCCTTCCTTCCTTCCTTCCTTCCTCCCTCCCTCCCTCCCTCCCTCCCTCCCTTCCTTCCTTCCTTCCTTCCTTCCTTCCTTCCTTCCTCCCTCCCTTCCTTCCTTCCTTCCCTCCTTTCTTCCTTCCCTCCTTCCTTCCTTCCTTCCTTCCTTCCTTCCTTCCTCCCTCCCTTCCTTCCTTCCTTCCCTCCTTTCTTCCTTCCCTCCTTCCTTCCTTCCTTCCTTCCTTCCTTCCTTCCTTCCTTCCTTCCTTCCTTCCTTCCTTCCTTCCTTCCTTCCTTCCTTCCTTCCTTCCTTCCTTCCTTCCTTCCTTCCTCCCTCCCTCCCTCCCTCCCTTCCTTCCTCCCTCCCTCCCTCCCTCCCTCCCTTCCTTTCTTCCTTCCTCTCTCCCCCCTCCCTTCCTTTTTTTCTCCCTCCCCTCCCTTCCTTCCTTTCTCTCTCCCTTCCTTCCTTCCTTCCTTCTCTTTTCCTTTCTCTCTTTTGCTCTCTTTCTTCTGGATTGAAGGGAGGGAAAATAAATTGTTAATCTATTAAAAATAAAAATTTAATTTAAAAATCATAAGAACAAATAAATGCTTTACCATGTAGCTATCTGTTATTTTTGCAACAGCTTTAAAGATATGACATCAATTAGCAAGAAAATATTTCTAATAATGCTTATAGTGATGGTTACAAACCCAACAGAAAAGGAAATGGACAGTCTTCTTCCTCTGTTATTCCTCCCTTTCTCTTTCCCTTTCCTAGATGTCCTAGAATCTCTACCTTCCTTAGAAGCTCAGTTGAGTGGATAAACTTTTCTCTTCCCTACCAGCTATTAGTAGGTGGTTCTCCTGTCCCCACTTCTTTATTCTGCTCCCCCCAGCAAAAATAAAAAGTCTGTCACTGGTATTTTGTAGCTGTGTGACCCTGGGTAAGTCACTTACCCTTGTTAAGCTTCAGATTGTGCTGATGTGGAGAATGGAGAGGTTGAAGTGGAGCTTTCAGGGGCCTTTTCAGCTCTAGATCCATGCTCCTATGATTATGTGTTTGTTTTGTTTCTATTTATCTAGACAAACATCTTCTGGAGAGAACCTAAATTCCTTGGAAGCTTGTTCCTTTTCTGTCTTTGATTCTAAGCACCTCTCACAGGACCTGACCCCTTGTAGGTGTTTCCTTCCTCCCCCTCCCTTAATTTCTTCCTTTCTTTCCTACTCTCTTTCTCTCCCTCCCTCCTTTTTTTTTTAATCAAAGTATTCCTTGGAAGTCACAAAACTTCTTAAAATCTTTGCTAGAGCTGGAGGAGCCCTGGACGAACTCGGAATAAAGTGCTTCTTGGTGTAAGGAGCAGGCCAAGCCACGGCAGAGCCCCCCGGGGTGTCCATGGGCCATCCAGCAGGTTGGAAAGAAATCCTCACAGGGACGTCAGGGGTAAAAAGGTCTAAATCATTTTAGAGTCGCTGGTTTTGTTTTGGCAACAAGTTTGATGAATTAAAAGATAATGAGCAAATTCTTCATTGTCTTCATCCATCAATATCTTGGAAGGCCAGCCAGAACCAGTTGGAAAAACGATTTAGAATGCCTTGAAATCTTCCTGACTCGCCTGTTCTAAATGCCTCTTTATGGCACGAACACCATAGCATAAAACCGTACTGGCCAAGAAACCGAAGATAGTAACTGCTACAAAGCCCTAAACCTCCAAGAGACTGGCTTAGGGGGCAGTGGGAAGGGGGGCTTGGAAGTCTGGGAACCTGGTTTAGAGCTCCGTAACCCAGGCCCAATCACTTTGTCTCGGTGTGCCTCAGTTGCCTCATCTGTAAAATGAAAGGATTGGACTTGATGACCTCTAGAGTTCCTCCCGGTTCCATATTAACGACCCCAGGAGCCCTCACTGCATCTCAGTTTCCCCATTTGTAACAGTAAAGGCTTGGACTCCAAAGCCTCTTTCGGAGCTCACATTCCCTGATTCCGTGAAATAACTGACACCTCCCCTCCCAGCCAGAGACCCTCCATTGGGAAGGCTGCCAGCTTTCTTCAAGCCTCCCCCAAACGGCAGATACTCCACTGGTTGAGTGAGATACGATACGGCTCTACTGGGAAACGGGAAAGAAGTAAGAGCTGCTTTTAGAGTCTGAAAAACGCTTTACATGATCTCATGTGGTCAAGACCGCTACCAGGGACGCTGGCGGTGGGGCTCATTTGTTTTCAATTATATCTGACTCTTCTTGACCCCATCGGGGGATTTCTTGGCACAGATACTAGATTGGCTGGCCATTTCCTTCTCTGGCTCATTTTACAGGTAAGGAAACTGAGGCAAACAGAGTTAAGTGACTTGCCCAGGACCACCTGGCAGTTAAGTGTCTGAAGCCAGATTGAACTCAGGAAGATGACTCCAGACCTAGTGCTCTATCCATTATACCGCCTAGCTGCCCACATTAAAGATATGATTCCTATTTTATAAGTGAAAGAATTAAGGCTTGGGGAGGCTAAGTGTTGGGGTTTGGGTTTCTCTCCTGGAAAGGTATTTTGAGGACTATTTTAAATACCAAACATGAGCTTAAACCTTTAATTAGCGCCAATTTGGCCAGATTATATTCAGCCATGTTTCCCTCTTTCATCTTTGCTCTATTACAGGGATGACGTGAAGGCGGCCCTTCCTCCCTCTGCATCCATAGACCCTGGGAGACGACAATAGGAACCCCCATTGGCCAAGACGATGCCGCAGTGTCATAAACGGAGCCATGGCGGCCATGAGGAATAAATGGCAGGGCTGTAAACTGAGGACAAAGGAGGGAGGGCACCGGCCTTGCAGTGCCCCTGGCCAGGCCGGGCTGTGGGGATGGGAGTGCTGCAGGGCCAGCCGGCCGGCCAAAGCTGCTCTAGAGATGCTTAAACCTCCGGGAGCTTCAATAGCCCGCCTCACTCACAGTCCAAGTCAGAAGAAAAGTCCATGATCACAGCTAGATGGTGAGCTAGCAGCAACGTTATGTACCATGTGGCACAGAGGGCAGACTTGATTTAGATCCTTTTTAAAAGAATCTTGAATTTTGTCCCCAACCAGATTGTCTCTGAATGAATTTTATTCGGTTCAAATACCATTATGCAAGGGCAGATAAATGCCCAAGTTAATGGAAAATCTTCCTCCCTCCCTCCTTCCTTCCCTCCCTCCCTCCCTCCCTCCCTCCCTCCCTCCCTCCCTCCTTCCTTCCTTCCTTCCTTCCTTCCTTCCTTCCTTCCTTCCTTCCTTCCTTCCTTCCTTCCTTCCTTCCTTCCTTCCTTCCTCCCTTCCTTCCTTCCTTCTGCCCTCCCTCCCTCCCTCCCTCCCTCCCTCCCTCCCTCCCTTCCTTCCTTCCTTCCCTCCCCCCTTCCTTCCTTCCTTCCTTCCTTCCTTCCTTCCTTCCTTCCTTCCTTCCTTCCTTCCTTCCTTCCTTCCTTCCTTCCTTCCTTCCTTCCTTCCTTCCTCCCTCCCTTCCTTCCTTCCTTCCTTCCTTCCTTCCTTCCTTCCTTCCTTCCTTCCTTCCTTCCTTCCTTCCTTCCTCCCTCCCTCCCTCCCTCCCTCCCTTCCTTCCTTCCTTCCCTCCCCCCTTCCTTCCTTCCTTCCTTCCTTCCTTCCTTCCTTCCTTCCTTCCTTCCTTCCTTCCTTCCTTCCTTCCTTCCTTCCTTCCTTCCTTCCTTCCTTCCTCCCTTCCGCCCTCCCTCCCTCCCTTCCTTTCTTCCTTCCCTCCCTCCCTCCCTTCCTTCCTCCCTTCCTTCCTTCCTTCCTTCCTCCCTCCCTTCCTTCCTTCCTTCCTTCCTTCCTTCCTTCCTTCCTTCCTTCCTTCCTTCCTTCCTTCCTTCCTTCCTTCCTTCCTTCCTTCCTTCCTTCCTTCCTTCCTCCCTTCCTTCCTCCCTTCCTTCCTTCCTTCCTTCCTTCCTCCCTCCCTCCCTTCCTTCCTTCCTCCCTCCCTTCCTTTCTTCCCTGCTTCCCTCCCTCCCTCCCTGTATTCCCTTCCCTTTCCCTCCTTCTTCTCTTGCATTCCACCCTCCCCCCAGATTTGATGCTTCTTACAGCTCTCTTTAAAAACAAGAACAGAAAGGCCAGCTTTTTCTCTGGGGGCACTCAATAGGACCAGCCTCTCCTATGAGGAATTCCATCATGGCTCCCACAGGTTTCCTGGAAGACACCCAATAAACACCAAGCCAGCTGAGCTCCTGACCATCTTCCCTTCCTCTTCCTGAGCTGGGGTTTCCAGTGGGGGAGAGGAGGCGAGCTCAGAGACGGGCCCTTCTCATCAGGAGCGCAGCAGGCCCCTGGCTGCTGACATCTGATCGCTTCTGCACACCCTCCCAGCCCGGTGACCTTTAGCAAACGCCATGAGACAGTTGGTCGAGCCCCTGATCATCGATCTCTCTGTGGAAAGGGGAGAAGCGGCTGCCCGGCCCCGGCCTTCGGCCTCAGAATGCTCAGTCCCAGCTGAGTGCACAAGGAGCTCCCTGTGGGAGCCCCCGACGGCTCCCCCTGTTTTCTTTTAGGGAGTTTGTTTAGCATATGTGGCGCCCCCCTTCCCTCCAGGAGACTCAGCTCCCTGTAGAGTTAATGAGACAGAACTCCATCCACAGAAGGAAGTCCCACTCCCGAGTCATAAGTAAGCCAAGCAGAATGTGCCCACCAGGCCCCCCAGCCACACGGCTAGCCCAGAGCCACCTCTAAGGGGAGCGAGGTTTGGGGGTGGCCCTCGGGTGCCTCCTGTGAAGCTGCTGGCCAAGCAGCCCATTGGGAGTGCCGAGCCCTCCGGCTTTTCTGTCCTGGCGCATCGTCCTGACTAAGCTCTTTGCACTGGCTGCCACCGAGGCCGGCACAAATCTCTGGCCCACAAGGCCCGGCCAAATTCCCTCTAGAACGGAAAGGTGACGCGTGCTTTCTCCTGGCTGAGGTGGAGGAAAGAGCCCCTTCCTCCACGGGGTTCCTTTTCTGACGCCTTCTCTCTCCAAGAGATGGTTCTAGACAGGGAGGGGAGAGCCAAGCTAGCAGGTCTGTCCGCAGGAACTCAAAGGACAGCCCTGGGAGAAAGGAAGAGGAAGTCCCAGGGGAGCACGCCTTTCCTTCCCTGGTCCGATGCACCCAGCCACCCATGTTAGGGGCTTCCTCTGTCCTTTGCCCAGGCTGGTGAGCTCTCTGAAGGGCTAGCTTGGCGGGCCTCTCTGCCTTCTTACTCTGGAGACCATCCGCACACCCCGGCTCTAACTTCACAGCCACACCACAAAGAGGCCAGCCGTGTGGGCCTGCCATTTCCTGGGATCGGGATATCCGCCCATCTCTGTCTCTTCGTCCCCCTCCCCCAGAACCACCCCTGCCTTGGGCTCACCCTTGTCATGTCTCTCCCCTTCAGGCTGCAGGATTTCGTGTGGGCACCCCAAATCGTGCTCTCCTCTCACCACGTGCCCCCACACCTGAGATCTCCCAGAGGTCGGCTCTGCTGCCTCTCCGAAGCTCTGGCAAATGTTCCCTGAAGGCATATGGGGACAGGCTCCTGCGGGGGCCCGTGGCAGATTCCCGGGACCCCATCCTGGGTGGCAGCTTCAAAAGCCAAGCTGCTTCTCGAGATCCCTGCTCTGAAGGGAAGGGAAGCGGGCGAAGCCTGTGACGGACGCAAAGGGGAGAAGCAGGCTTCTCTTGGAGGCCCGTTCCCGGCACCATTTCTACGGGGAGTTAAAGCATCGTTTGCCCTGTGATTGCTGTGATGCCTCCGGCCTGAGGTCTAGCCTCACACTTGTCGCCCTCCTCCTGCTCCCTGTTTTCCAGCCCAGCAGAGATGGCCCTTTGTGGCCCTCCCACTGGCCGGAGCCACATCTGCCTCTTTCTTTTCCTTGGTGCCTTTCTCTGTCCTCTGTCTCTGTCCTCTGTCTCTGTCCTCTGTCTCTGTCCTCTGTCTGTCTGTCCTCTGTCTGTCTGTCCTCTGTCTGTCTGTCTGGCTGTCTCTCTCCCCCTCTGTCTCTCTCTCAGAAAGCAGACAACACTAACTGCAACCCGTGGAGCCGTTCCCAGGTCAAGTCACACACAAAGAGACATTCCAGAGTGCGCCCACTGGCTTGTTGTTGCTGTTGTTTTGGTTTGCTTTGGAATCTCTCGGTGATCGGAGGAAATCAAAGTGAGCTGGGCAAGGGGACGAGGAGGGACGACTGCCTGCCTGCCTGCCTGCCACGAAGATCCTGCTCCTGCTCCTGCTCCTGCTCCTGCTCCCCTCTCAGCCCACTGGATCCAGTGGGGGCCTTTCCAGCCAAAGCCTCTGCCCGGAGCCCCTCCTCAGCCCCTCCCTGCCCCTAAAGAGCACACTCAAAGCCCTCTCGTTCATCCTCTTCACAACAAGGAACCTGAAACCTCTTTGGGGGGCCACGATCTCTCCAGGGAGGGTCCCAAACCCCGCACGCCCAGGGGAATCTTGGTCCTTTGCGGGGAAATTCACAGCAAAGTCAGCGTTGGGAGGCAGATTTGAGTATCACCATGCCCCCCATCTGTTATTCTCTTATTCCTGGGGACAAGGCCACCAGCCAGAAAGGCGAAGGAGCCCTCCGAGGCCCAGGGGTGCCCTGCCCTCCTCCAGCATCTTTCTAACAGCAGAGCCAGGACTTTTCAACTCCCTGCCTGCCTGACTCCTGCCTGAGTGCAAACTCTGCTCAGATATGATGTTTCCATGCTTCCTCCCCAAAGAGATCACGAAGAGCCCCCCCCCCCCCCAAGAGGCCTGGTCTTTGGGCCAGGGAGGGAGGCACCCTTGATGTGGAGGAGCCGGCTGGGCCGTTGTGTGGGCGTGATCTGGAGAGAGAGCAAAGACGCCCACCGAGGCAGCTGCCACCAGGGCACTGCAGCCATCTTGGGCCCCTTGTCTGACATTCCAGCAGAGGGTCATTCCTTGATGATTGGAGCCCACCCAGAAACCCCTCCAGCCTGCTGGGTCTGTACGGATGGGCGCTGTCTCTGCAAGGCCAGGAGGCCCGAGGATCTGCTCTCCCAGCTCTGATGTTCTCAGGACTTTCACACACACTCACACTCACACACACTCACACACACACTCACATTCACACACTCACACTCATACACACACTCACACACACTCACACTCATACACACACACACACACTCACTCACACACTCACACACACTCACTCACACACACACTCACACACACTCACACACACACTCACACTCACTCACACACTCACACACACATACACACACACACACACACACACACACACACACCTCTCCAAACCTTCGGAGTTTTCCTGTGGGGAGGCTCTAGCTGATGGCTCAAACAGAGCCGCTCACTCGGGTCCGCTTCCACTTTGGAAATGTGGCCAGAGAAAACCCATCAGCATCCAGCCCGGCCCCCCTTGGGCCATTTCCTGCCCTTCTGGCTTCTCGCAGCCCAGCTCCGGCTTTCTGACCCCTCAGTTCCTCGGCAGGGCTCCGACGGCCGGACCCCCAGAATCCCCCATCACGGTGGGGCTGGCGATCTCTGGGAGGACAGTCCAGCCCTTCGTTGCTCACCGTGGTGGGCTGGGGCTGCCCAGCCTCCAGGGGAAGGAGGGTGTCCAAGGACTCGAGGGCCCGGCTTGAGCAAGCTTTCCGGCCTGCCACCCTAGGCCAAGGGCATCCCAGCCGTGGCTCCTTCAGGCCCTCCCCTTCTCGGTGTGTGTGGCTGGGGGAAGCCCAGGGCTTGGAGCCGTCAGGATGAAAGGGATGGAGGGGAGAGTAAGCAGAGGAAAAGCAACCCGGAAATCTGTCCCAAAGAGAGGTTCTGGTGAATGTATTCACTGGGCCTGGGGGGGGGGGGGTCGTTAATGGCCCTAAACCAGCAGCTTCCCCTGAACCGCAGTCCTGGCTCTCCTCTCCCTGGGGCTCCCCAGGTCGGCCTCGGCATTGTTTGTAAACGAAATCCTGAGCTCTCCAGCCAGATTCCTCCAGTGGGGCAAAGGCGCCAGCATGCACTCTGCCTCCTTTGCTTACTGGGACAATCATAAGGACGATTCTGTGGACATGATACTTAAACAGTGGGGGGGGGGGGGGGCGCCTGAACCCCCAGCCTGAGCCCTTCAGCCGGCCTGGTGCTCCTTCAGAGGTTCCAGACTGTCCTCGGAGGGGACGGGCCAAAGGGATTGACTAGGGGCAGCTCGTCTACAATCGTTGCAACCCCAAAGGCCGGCGCTGGTCTATACTGTCCCTGGCCAATCGGACAAAGCGCGTGTGGGTGACCCTGTCCATCTGTGATCCCTCCAGCCTTAGGTTCGGCGCCTCCAGAACCCAAGCCCCAAAGCCATCTCGGCGCTCTTGGACAAACGCGAAACGGGAGCTCCGGCCGTCCCAGCCGAGGGGGGGGGGAGCTCTCAGGAGCAGAAGAGCCCCCCCATATGTGGGGGGGCGCGCGGGGGGCCTTAGCTCCCTCCCTCTCTCAGGTTCACGTGGGCTGAGCGAGGCTCCCGGAGGCTCTGGCAGCCCCCAGGAAGCAGAAAGACCGGAAACTTTCTCGCTTACATGAACGACGACGACAACATCGGCGCGGCTCCCCGGGTTCTGCTCACCGTCCCGGCTTCTGTGCACGTGCCCGTTTGGCCAGGGCAGTGAGGCGTCCGAGCCACAGAAAGGGGCGATGCCTTCCCCGCCTAAACCGGCCAGGCTGTGCCGGAAGGACGGTTCTCTCGGCCCCTTCCGCCCCCTTCTTTGACCCGTTGTGCCAGCCCAGGCTTTCCCTGCCTCGAGACCTCTGATCTGAATCGGACCCAGGACCAGGGGAACGGGAGGCCAGCCGACGTAGAGCCCCCATTGCATCCCCAATGGCCGTCTGGGGTGACGCGACTTGGCCGCCCCACATACGATCTGCACATACATGTACTTTACATGTGTGTATGCACGCACGCACATCTTAGCGGGGGGGGGGGGCATGTGTGCACTCTCCAGGCCCCTCCACCCCAGGCACTTCCTACTGAAGCAGGCTGGACGCGAGGGAAGGAGGGAAGAGGGACCCGCAGAGGAAATCGGCGGAGATTGCCGGGAGCCCTTCCTGGCCCCGGCCCGGGCTGGCAGGCTGGGAGGCTGGGAGCCTGGCTCCTTTTGAACCTGACCAGGGCTGACGTTATCTCCTTGGGAGAAGATGGGGGCCTGGGCAGCCGCACTCACACTCACACTCACAGCTCAGAGCCCAGCCAGAAAGAGAAACTGACTGACGGCTTGGGGTTTGCTTTTCTTTTTTAAATGAAGCCCCAGCCCAGAACTGATTGTCCCGGAGATTAGGGCCGGCCTGGAAAGTGCCCCTCGGGGAGAGGCCCCAGGGGATCCGGGCCATCCCTCGGAGGCAGCTTTATCAGAGCCGCCCCTCAGCCAGGGCCCAGCGAGGCTCCGGTACAAACAGCAGCTGTTGTCCATCTTTGCTGTCACTGGGCTCTGCTGGTTGCGTCCTCTTATCCCCCCCCCCCCCCCCCAAGGAAAACACTCATGTTTGTACAAGAAATGCCTTCTGGCTCTGCGGGAAATTGTCCCTTCCTCCATCTGCCCGGCCTCCTCCCTCCAGCCAGCATGTACCAGCCGTGGAGCGCGGGTCCCCTGGGTGCCCGGGCAGTGCCCAGGGCCTTGCTTCCCTGCTTCTCCCTCCTCTCTTTTGTTCCTGGAGGGCCACTTATTTCCCTGCATGTGGACAAAGCAACCAACTGGAGAAGCTGCCGCCTGCCTAGTGCCGGATCAAGCCCTCGGAACTAGGGTTAGCTGTTCCTGGCACCTGAGACTCTGCCCCCTGGCCAGGGCCGAGCCCTACGAGGGAGCCCGGTGCGAGGAGTTCCCAGGCCCAGCCACCCTTCCTGCCATTGGCGTCCAGGCCTGGGAGCGCAGGGGAAGAGGAGAGCGGGCGGGCGAGGTGAGAGGAAAAGAGCCGTACCTACCCCGTGGGCAGCTGGGCTTCCGGGAGCCTGGGGCGAGCTAGTGGGATGCCGACATGGACCACGCGCCCTCCATCCTCCACACGGAAAAGGCATAGCTGAGCCTCTCGTGGGCCACGTAGCTGCAGCTGGTCATCTTATTGTCCATCTCGTCGCTCTGCAGCACCTGGTAGAGGAAGTCTATGTACCTGGCTGCCAGCTTCAGGGTCTGGATCTTGCTGAGTTTGTCGGAGGGCAGAGTGGGGATGATCTTGCGCAGGGCGGCGAAGGCTTCGTTCAGGGACTGCGTCCTCTGCCTCTCCCGGACGTTGGCCAGAATCCTCTGGCTCTGCAGCTCCTCATAGGACTGCGAGCTGGGGCTGCCCTTCTTCCCCCGCTTGCCCGGGGTGGGGCTGCCATCTTCGCTGGATTTCTTGCTGTACCTTCTCTTTCTGCCAAACCTCTTGGGCTGCCTTTCCAGCTCCTCTTCGCTGGTGCCCAAGCTGTCCACCGGCGAGACCGGAGAACTGGAGCCTTCCTCCATTCTTTCTGCAAGGAGGCAGGGGGAAGAAGGAGGGAGGAAACAGTCTTAGCCAAACTCGCTGGCTCTCGCTCTCGCTCTCGCTCTCTCTCTCTCTCTCTCTCTCTCTCTCTCTCTCTCTCTCTCTCTCTCTCTCTCTCTCTCTCCTCTTCCTCCTTCTCTCTCTCTTTCTGTGTGTGCGCGCGCGGTGTGAGCGCGCGTGGAAGCCTCACTCAATGTGTTTGAAATTCCTGAGACAGATCCTTTTGGAAAAACAGGAGTTTTGCTGACCCGACGTTTTCCAAGTTTCTCGAAAGTCTCTTATTTCAAGGCCGGCTCGGGCAAAGCCGAGGTCTCCGAGAGAGGAAGTTATTCTAACTTTTTTGGAAACTTTAGCTGGGCTCCTTACTAAATAGTTGTCACCAGTGAGGGAGGTGCGGAGGCCGCCGCTGATTGGCCGCCGGCGCGAGGGGGAGGAAAAGGACTTTCTTTTCTTCGCCTCCTCCCCCCCTCCCTTCCCTCCTTCCCTCCCTCTTCCCTTCCTCCCCTCTCCCTCCCTGCTCCGACTTTCCCAGTTTGGGGTTAGCCGGAGCCCAAAGCCGGGGAAGAAGGCACCTCGGCTCCCAGCGAGCTCCTAGAAGCTCCCATCCTCTGCCCCCCGCCCCCGCCTGGGGGCCTCCCACCGACCCTCCCTGGGCGGCCGCTTTGTTTGCTTCGCCGGCCGGCCCCCACTTCGGGAGTCCGGGTGGACTGCGGGGCCGGCCGGATGCCCGCGCTCTGGCTAACGGAGCCGCCTGGGGACAGCGCCGTCGGGGATGAACCGGGCCCCGCCGCACCCCCGCCGGGCTATCCCGAGGGACCTGGGGCTTGGGGGGGGGGGCGCTGGAGGCTGCGGGGCGGTCGAGAGCCGGCGGGGTCAGAAACCGGGAAGAGAGGGAGAGAAAGAAAGAGAAGAGCGGAGAACGGAGAGATCAGCTGAGCGGGGAGAGAGAAAAGAAGAAAAGAAAAACGGGCAGAAGAAGACAGTGGGAGTGAGAACTAAGTCAAGGGAAGGAAGGAAGGAAGGAAGGAAGGAAGGAAGGAAGGAAGGAAGAGTAAGAAAAAAGAAAGGATTAAGGAAGGAAGGAAGGAAGGAAGGAAGAAAAAAGAAAGGGAAGGAGAAAGAAAGAAGGGAAAGTGAAAAAGGAGAAAGAAGAGAAAGATAAGGAAGGAGAAAGAAAGAAAGGAAGGAAGGAAGGAAGGAAGGAAGGAAGGAAGGAAGAAAAAAGAAAGGGAAGGAGAAAGAAAGAAGGGAAAGTGAAAAAGGAGAAAGAAGAGAAAGACAAGGAAGGAGAAAGAAAGGAAAAGAAAGAGAAAGAAAGGAAAAGAAAGAGAAAGGAAGGAACAAAGAGGGAAGAAAGAGAAAGAAAGACAGACAGACAAAAAAGAGAAAGGAAGAAAAAAGAAAGGAAAGAAAAGAGAAAAGAATGCACAAGAAGAGGAGGGAGTGGAAAAGAGGATTCAAATAGCCGAGTCCCTCTTTCCCACTCCCCGCTCTCCCAAATCTTTTCCCCCAGTCTCCACCTGAAGAGCGAACCGTGCAAAGGCAGATTTCTCCGGGTTCTGGACATGAAGATATTCAATGGTCACTTGGAAAGAAAGGACTTGCCAAGAGACCAGAAATTCTGGGAAAGCCCCGGGTGTATCACCTCCCCCTCCCGGCCCCCCAACAATAGCAATGACAGCGTAGACTTCTACTTAAAGTACTCAGTCAAATGGGAACTCTCCATCCAGCTCCGAGGCACTACCGCACCTCCCAGAACCATTCATTGGGCTCTGCTGGGCTTGTTGCTCGTTCCTGGGCTAAGGCGGCCCCAGAAGCTGGCTTTAACGCGCGCGCACACCCATTCTAAGTGTGCAGCAGGATAGGTAAATGGTCAGTGGGGAGCCTGCGCGATATTTTTGTTTCTGAAAAGCTAGCAAAAGGCAAAAGAAGCGACCCGCGGGGCAATGCGAGCAGCCTCTCCATGTGCTCCGGGGGAGCTCCACGCCCTGCTCGCTCACTCCGCCTGGCCCCAGCTCTCTTGAAATTCTCTCGCATAACTTTCCCGGGAAGCTCGGGGAAATGGGTCTGGGCTGGGCAGGCGGAGGGGTGCCGCGGTAGCGGGCTTTTGAGCAGAGATGCTCCTCGGGGCCCCCCTCTAAACCCAGTTCCGCGTCCTTCTAAACCTGGCCACATGGACAGAGCAGCTCTTAATCTTCTAATCTGCCGGGGTCACGGGGCGCAGGGGCGGGGGGGGGGGGGGGCGCTTTGCGCTGACAGAGTGCAGAGAGCTCCGAACTGTGGCAGCCCGGCGATTGGCGCCCAGCCTCCTGCGGACTCTCGTTTCCGTCCCGGTCAGCTCAACCAGCTTGGTCAGAGGGCAGAAGTGGGGGGGGGGGCTCGCCCCAGCCATCCTCCCTCCTGGGGGGCGGCTGCTGGGGTCGGCGCTCCGACTGCAGGGCTCTCCCCTGCAGTCGCCGGAGCGGGGCTGGCCCATTCCGAGGGGCGCGAGGGAGTGTTTCTGGTTATTCCTGCCGCTTCTCTCTCTCGGGCACTACAGAGCAGCCCCACATGTGGACCCCGAAGTTTCCGGAGCCCTTTGAAGTGGTTCAGGGCGATTTCTTTGTTTCCCAGCTAGCGCTGGGCTGAGGGAGGACTGGAGGCAGTTTGGGAGCTTTGATGCCTTTGAAAACACTCCCAGGTGACCGGCTCTCAATTAGGCGCTTGCCCGGCGCAGGGCTGTCAGAGAGGGAGGCTGATCAAGGGCAACGACTGCGCCGCCTGATTGGAACTGAAGCCTCCGCGCCGACTCACCAGAAGGGGATGTGGGAGCTATTTGGGGGCGGCCTGCTGGCCAAGCCCGAGGCCCCGCCGTTTGCTTGGGACCCCCCCCCCCTTCGCTTCAAGCCCTAATGCGAGCTAAGGAAGTGGGGAACGGCTTGGCGCAGAGGACAGCGGCCGGCCGGCGGGGCTTCTTTGTGCGGGGCCCTGGGAGGCCGCCATCCCCTCCGCTCTCCTGCCCCGGGGCAGGACCTCGGCCTTTGGCACACTCTGGCTCCGAGGCAGGAGGAGCGGCGGGAGCCAGCGAAGAGGGAAGGAGAAAGAAGGCTGCGCCGCCGGCCATCGCGTTGTGTCGGGGCTCCCTGGCCTTCGCAGGGGTCAGTCAGGAGGCTGGCCCTTCTTTCCTTCACACGCGCTGTCACGCCAGGCTGAGCCCCGTTTCCTCAGCTGGAAAGCGGGGATCCGGAATGAAGCTCCGCACCGGGTGGTTAGCGAACACCGGCAGCACCCCGAGCTCCCCTGAAAGGCCCGCGACAGTGCCCGCGGTGAGCTTCCGGGCTCGGGAATGAAGGACTGAAGTCAGGGACCGCCTGAGGCCCACAGCGGCTGCTTTGGCCTCCTCGGGCCTCCGTGCGCGGCTTGGGGTCAGAAGAAAGGCGCTCCGCTCTGGCTCCCCTTCTCCTCCCCTCCCCCGCCTTCCTCCGGCTGCTCTCTCCTCCCCCAACTGCGAAGCCCC
>NC_077228.1:540947281-540992281 GCF_027887165.1 Monodelphis domestica | reverse complement strand
ATGGTCCATTGAAAGAAAGAGCACACTGGAAGACATGGCAGAGACCATCTATCCAAAAACCTTATTTTATGCAAATCAAAACAGTGTTGAGCTATCCTCTCACACCCAGCAGATTGGCCAACATGGAAGTAAAGGAGAATAATGAATGCTGGAGGGGGTGTGGCAAAGTCGGGACACTAATGCATTGCTGGTGGAGTTGTGAATTGATCCAACCATTCTGGAGGGCAATTTGGAGCTCTGCCCAAAGGGTGCTAAAAGTCTGTCTGCCCTTTGATCCAGTCATGGCACTGCTGGGTTTGTACCCCAAAGAGATAATAAGGAAAAAGACTTGTACAAGAACATTCATAGCTGCACTCTTTGTAGTGGCCAAAAATTGGAAAATGAGGGGATGCCCTTCAATTGGGGAATGGCTGAACACATTGTGGTATGTGTTGGTGATGGAATACTATTGTGCTGAAAGGAATGATGAACTGGAGGGACTCCATGTGAACTGGAACGACCTCCACTAACTGATGCAGAGTGAGAGGAGCAGAACCAGGAGAACATTGTATACAGAGGCTGATACATTATAGCACAATCTATTGTAACTGACTTTGCTACTAGCAGCAATGCCAGAACAATTCTGAGGGATTTATGAGAAAGAAGCTACCCACATCCAGAGAAAGAACTGTGGGAGCAGAAACACAGAAGGAAAATATTTGACTTTTCACTTGTTTATATGGGCATTGGATATGAGGTTTCTTTTTTTAAAAAAGGTTTATTAAAAATGATTAATATGGGAATAGGTATTGAGTGATAATATATGAATAACCCAATGTAATTGCTTGTCAGCTCTGGGGGTAGGAAGGGGGAAAAGGGAGGGAAGATACTTGAATCATGTAACCATGAAAAAAAACCTAAATAAAATAAAAAAAAACACCTTATTTTACAGATTAGGAAACTGACTCCCCAAAAGTTTTTAAGTAATTTGCCCAAGGTCATCACATAGCATCAGAAGTGGAGACAGTGCTCTTTTGCCTGAGAATCAGCTTAGCTGGTAGTGAAAAGACCAGGTTCTAGTCCAAGCTCTTTCATTACACCCACCACATGACCTTGGACTAGCCTTCCCTTCTCTAGACTTCAGCTTTCTTCCCTTTTAAATGAGGAGGGTTGGCTAGATCATCTCTAACGTGCACTCTAAGATTCAGTGATGATAAATGACTTGCCCTTATCTGCACAAAAAGGGCTACAGCAACAGCCCTTGAATCTCATGGCTTTGTGACCTTGAGTGGATCAACCTCTTTCTTCTCTGGGCTTCACTTTCTTCCTCTATAAAATGGGGGGCAATGGGACCAGATGGTCTGGAGGCTCCTTCTCGCTCTTGCCCTGCCATCCTATGATACTCAGATGATCTTTATAGTCCCTTCCAGCTTTGAGTCCAGTAATGTGGGAGTCGTTTTTTGCTAATCACAGGAAAGGAGGAGGTGGCCACCCAATGAGTGTGATTTGAAGAGTGGCTGAGGGCCCCCTACTGCCATATATCTCCTCTTGCCATGACACCATCTTTCCCTGCTATCTGGATAGAGATTCTCACCATTTGTCTCTTGCTTAAGACAACAAAGTCAGAGTCATTGTCTCTAAAAGGCATGTCACCTTCTTGAGATGTCAGTCACCAAGGAAGACTGGGGGAAAGAGCTAATAAAGTTTTATTGAGGATCATTCTGCATTAGAACCTTCCTGACCAGTGCTTGACCTTTCTGAGGCATGCTGTCCCCTTTTCCCTTCCTGGATTTCCTCATTCTTTTCTTTTCTTCTTTTATTGTGCTTCACAAAGGTGATATGATGCAGTGGGAAAAAAACAAACTTTGGTCTAGGGATCAGAAGCCCTGGGTTCTAATTCAGGGTCTGCCTCCAACTATGCTGTGTTACTATGGGCAAGTCAAAATGGCTCCAGTCTTCTTTGTGACTTCGGTATTAATATCTGCCCTGTCCACCTACAGGGTTATTCTGAAGATCAAATGTGATCATTTGTCTTATAAGAGTTTGTGAATGTTATTGAGGGTTGGACCAGATGATCTTTGATGTCTCTTCCAACTTGAAAATGGGGATACTATTACCTTCTGTCACAAGCTTTCACAGCCTCTTCTAATATTTCCATAGGTGCTGTTTCTAGGCCTTTAAGAAGGAGTCGAAAATTTGGGTGAGTGGCAATTTAGCTGTCATCTGGAGAGTGTTAACTGCCATGCTTGTATCAAGACTGTGTGAGGTTTACAGAAATAAAGGAGCAAGAGACGTCTTTTCCTGAGACTGATGGAATTGTGTCACCTGAGGAAAAAGAAAAAAAGCCCTAAAGCCATCTTTCTAGAGGGAGCCAGGTTTAGTTGTTACACCATGGCGAAAGGATCCTAAAGGGGACGTGCGATAGAATCCCAAGAGCTGAATGGTAGAACCGTGTCCCAGAGGTGAAGAGAAGTCAGAAGTTGTAGCTGTTGTAGCCGATGCTTAGAGTTACCACTAGGAATGATTGTTCTCACCATGAGAGATTGCCTCGATATATGTTAGCACTGAAGTTTAGTTTCTTCGCTATTGAGTGTAGAGGGGAGTTGAGAGTGGGGAAAACTTAAAGAAAGTTTAAAGGGAAAGCTGTTACTCCAATTTACTGATTAATTTGTGATCAGGGATCAGAGTAAATTAATTAATTAACTATTGAGAGAGATTACGCAGTTCTATTTTTTAGGAGGAAATATCAGAATGTAGTTCTTGATAGCCTTGGAGCTCAGGGAGCACACTCTTTCTTGGACCCAACTCTTTTGCCATGTTTGTTCTCATTGGTTTTGGTTCAGATTATGGAGGGAGTCAATTGGCCACATTAGATAGCCTTGAGTGATCAACTAATAAATTAACTTAAAACTAAAAAAAAAAAGAACTCCGGGAGCAAATGTATGATGTAATGAATCAAGTAGAAATTGAGAGGTGGAGCTTCGGGGTGTCTGTAAACAGTGCCCTGCACCCACAGCTCACCTCACCCAAACTCAGCTACTAACTTGGGGGATCTTCCTTCTTCTTAGCCTCTTAGAGTCAATCCTCAGAGCTCTAAAGGACTTTGCAGAGCATCACTTTGTTTTTACACAAGGAGGACCACGAAGAGGATGCTGACAAGGATAACAGGAGGACATGAGGGGTGTCTTTAAGTGTTTAAACGTCATCCTGTGGAAGAGAGTTTAGACTTGACTTCCAAGGGAAGCCATGAACAATTGGTGGAAGTTGTAGAGTGGCTCAATAGCAGGAAAACTTCCGAGCAATTAGAGCTCCACAGAAATGGAATGGGTGCCCTCAGAAGGGCGTGGATCCCTGGGCTCATGGAAGGCATCAGCAGAAAGCCATGTCAGGCACCACCCCAGCCTGCCCTCCTGTTTTCTCAATTTATAAAAAAGAGTATCTGAAGCAAGGAACTGCTTTGGGCAAGGCCAGGCTGCGAGTTTGGCAGGGATTTGTTTAGATGTGAATTGGACAAGCTCACCTCTAAGGCCATTTCTTGAGAGCAGCAGTTCCTCCCCTCACAGCTCTCTCTGTTTATCTATCTCACATAGATACCGTGTCTCTGAAGGTGGGCTGAAATAGGTGGGTTCTCTCCATATTCGTTTTTGAGAGGACTCTTCTGGAGCCAGGAAGAGAACAGGACGGTCCCTGACCCATTTTCTTTCTGTCTCCGTCTCTCTGTCTCTCTCTCTGTTTCTCTCTGTCTCTGTCTTTCCCTTCCTCCCCTTCTCTCTCTCTCTCTCTCTCTCTCTCTCTCTCTCTCTCTCTCTCTCTCTCTCTCTCTCTCTCTCTCTCTCTCTCTCTCTCTCTCTCTCTGGCTCTGTCTCCCTGTCTCTGTCTCCCTGTCTCTGTCTCTCTCCCTCTTTGTCTCTCTCTCTTCCCCCTCCCCTCTCTGTCTCTCTCTCATACACACACACATACTCCCACTGAACATTCTTAATGTAACGGGTCCTGTGCTCCTGGGTTCGAAATCATCCCCCACCCTGAGCTGTAAGACTGAAATGAGCTGTTGCCTGTGCAGCGCTTTACAGACATTCCTTCCCCACACAGACCTGGAGCCCATCCCATGGGAATCTCTTGGGAGTTCCTGGAGGGAGCCCTGACCCCTTCCCGGCTAGGTAGCCTGGTTCTCCCTGGGCTGGGCAGGTGGAATATTCATTAGGACCCTAACCAGGACTGCTCAGCCCGAAGTGAGAAGGCTGGCAAGACCAAATGAAAACATATTTCGGGAGTTGGAGAATCAAAGCATGCAAACTATTTTGTTTTCATTTCCTTCCCCACCCGGCCACCCTTTGCTGTTTTTGGAGGCTCTTCGGCTGGGCTGGGGAGAGGGAGGCTTGGTGGGAACTCAGGTAGGAAGGCAGAGGAAGTTCTGGGCGTGGAGCGACAAGGCTTGATGGCGGGCGCTTTTCTTCCCAGCTGTGAAGTGTGCCTCCTGCGCTCTACCCAGGTTCCTGCCACTGTTCGCTTCAGTCTCCCACTCAAACCCTCAGCTCTGAGCCCCCATCCAATATTTCTCTCTTCCTAACAAACGAAGTCACTTTACACATAGCTCTAACGTGGAAATGCTTTTAATGGGCTACAATAAGGAAACGACGGGATTCTTGGTCCCCTGCACAAAAGGGATTTATTTGTCTCCCACAGATTCCCCTCCCCCCAATGGGGGAGGGAACACGCAGCATCAGACATCGAGGAATCCCAGGAAGATGCCTTTAAAATAACGACAACATGCTGATTTTTTAAAACTGTGAATTAATCAGCAAGTGCCAATGTCTCAGTACTCCCAGGACATCGCTTAAGAAACTCAAACCGCGGACTGTATACTTCTGTTGACATTGTTTTTTCAGTCACCCACTTTTCCCCAGCTTTATCTTCTGTATTTCTTCCCAGAGAACCTTTCTTTGTAATAGAAAAAAGGCAGGAAAAAAAGGCAGAAAAACTACTGAACATATCTAGAATATCTGAAATTCTATGTCTGACTTTGTCCTTACCCACAATCCCTTAGCTCTGCAAAAAAGGGGGAGGGGCAGATTTAACAAAATCAATCAGTTCCTAAAAAGAAGTCCCCCTCTCCCCCCCCTTCAAAAACCAAGTCAAGCAAAGGTTGAAGCTGTCCAGCAGAGGGTGAGTATGTGGTGGACCAAGCTTCTGATCCAGTGTAATGTAGGTTAGGTGGCTTCTGGCAGCCCTTTCAACTCTGAAGTTCTGAGAACTTCTTACTAGATGACCTCGGCAATCTCGTCTGTATTCTACATCTGTCTTGCCTGTGTCTCCTTGGGGCTAAGCTTGGTCTTAAGCAATTGGGAACCTTCCCTTTTTATAGTTTATATTTGTGTTCTTTCTATTCCCACAATTTAGGTCCTTGTGTTTGCTGCTTTGATAGGTTTGCTTACTTCAGTTTCCATCAATTCATGGACATTTCCTCATGTTTCTCTGCATTCATCATACTAAAAAGTGTTTCTTATAGCACAGACATATCTCCTTACATGTGTGTACTCTATTTTGTTCAGTCATTCCTAATGGAAAGAAATCCGATTTATTTTGAATCCATTGCTACTTCAAGAAGTGATATTATAAGTGTTTGGGAGTCTCCGGGGTTTATCAAGCACACTTTATCCCATTTCCAGCTGTTCCACTGGCTTGCCAATTTATTTTTAGGAATTGGTTGATTTTGTGAAATACAGTTTGAGATCTGAAAATGTGATTGCCCCCTTTAACAATGTTTCTTTCCCTTGATGCTCTAGATCTTTTGTTCCTCCAAATGAATTTTGCCATCATTTGTCTAGTTCTTTAAGGTGTCTCTGAGATACTTTGATTGGCCTGGTACTGAATGTATAAACCAATTTTGGTCATATTTTCATTTTCATTATAGTGGAACGACTCACATGTGAGGACTGAAAATTTATGATATGAATGATACTTCATTATTAGAAAGATTATTTCTAATTGTCTTTATGTAGCACTTGGGCATGCTTTAGGAGATTTGTTTACAGATTCTTTTTTTAATTAAAAATTTTAATTAATTAATTAATTTAGAATATTTTTCCATGGTTACATGATTCATGTTCTTTCCCTCCCCTCTTCTCCCATCCATAGCTGACATGTAATTCCACTGGGTTTTACATGTGTCATTGATCAAGACCTATTTCGATATTATTGATAATTGCACTAGGGTGATTGTTTAGAGTCTACATCCCCAGTCATATCTCCATCGACCCATGTGATCAAGCAGTTGTTTTTCTTCTGTGTTTCTGCTCCCACAGTTCTTCCTCTGGATGTGGTTAGCTTCTTTCTCATAAGTCCCTCAGAATTGTCCTGGGTCATTGCATTGTTGCTAGTAGAGAAGTCAGTTACATTTGATCATGCTACAATGTATCTGTCTCTGTGTACAGTGTTCTCCTGGTTCTGCTCCTTTTACTCTGCATCAATTTCTAGAGGTCTTTCCAGTTCACATGGAATTCCTCCAGTTTGTTTACAGATTCTTTATGCCCTTTTTTGTAGTCTTCATGGGACTTCCTTTTCAACTATTGCCTGCTGGATTTTGCTATTGCTATTTAGAAATGCTGTTTGGACTTGATGAATTTCTTTTTGGACTTGTTAGATTTATTGTCTCCATTATTTCCCTTGCTGTTTCCCTAATAAACCTTCATGCCATCCAGTAGAATATTTTAGTCTTTTCTTTGTTGGTCTCCCCTTCATTTCTTTCTCTTGCCTCATTTCTATTTTCTTAGAAATGTCAAATAAAAGTGGAGGAAGGGAGCATCATTGCTTTATTTTTCTATTTATCATCAATGCTTGGAGTACTTTTAGATTCCCATAATGCTAATAAGGCATTCATGTAAAAAAGTAACTCATAGCTCTGAGTTTTGTTGTTTTAAAAACAGAGCTTTCTGTGTGACCCTGGAGAAGTCATTTGACCCCCACTGCTTAGCCCTTACTGCTCTTTTGCCTTGAAACCAGTACGCATTATTGATTCTGAGATAGAAGGTAAGGGTTTAAAAAATAAATAAAAACAGAGTATTCTGTGCCAATGCTGTATAGTTTTCCCCCCTGTATTCTACTTTGTGAAAGTCTTTTTCTACATCTACTGAAATAATCATGTGGTCTTGAACCCTTTTCCTTTAGAATAGGATGACTTGTGTTATTTCCTTCTCGATGTTGAACCACGTGTCTCTTCTTGATATAAATCCAACTTGATTACTTGCAATGATTGGGGGCGGGGCTGGGGAGAAGGAGTAAATCTCTGGGCATTTTAACAGTTGTTGTTTAATATTTTGGAGTCAATACTATTGGCCTGTGGTTCTAGTTCTTTGTTTCCATTTCCCTGGCTTAGATATTAAGACGCTATTTTTTTTTTTTGCCATAAACGGAGGTTGGGAAAGTATCGTTTGTGTTTCTAAGAACAACTTGAGTAGCACAGGCGCTCATTGTTCTGCGAAGCTTTGATGGATTTCTCCCGCATCCATCTGGACTCGGGTTTTTCTCTTCTCTCCCAGCACCTCCACGGGGCTCACTTCCTCAGCTCTTACTCACTCTAGTGGCTGCGAGTCCCCAGAGGGCAAGCTGACTGCTTTCCCTTTCAGTGCTCTGGGGGCAACCCTGAGCGACTGATTTTCTAGTATTGACTTTCATGAACCCACTCTGGAATATTTCAGAGTTCAATTAGCCAGTCGTTTGTTTTTATTAGGTTCCAGTCAAAGCTATTCACCAAAGTGATCGAGTAAGAACGACTGGACCAAAGCATCCTTCCCTGCCAGACTGGAGGCCAGTTCTCTCTCTCTCTCTCTCTCTCTCTCTCTCTCTCTCTCTCTCTCTCTCTCTCTCTGTCTCTCTCTCTCTGTCTCTTTCTCTCTCTCTCCCTCTCTCTGTCTCTCTGTCTCTCTCTCTCTGTCTCTCTCTCTCTCTCTCTCTCTCTCTCTCTCTCTCTCTCTCTCTCTCTCTCTCCCGGTACACACTCTTTAGGTGTGAAAGCCCAATGAGGATGAGGGAACCTGGGAAAGGGACATCTCAGAGATTTTCCCCCCTCGAGGTCCTTTTTTGCCATTGAGGAGTCCTCCTGAAGGTCCCCTTAGGTGTAAATGTCTGCCAAGTCTCAGGCTGGGGTCCTCTGTTGAGCACCCATCTCACCCATGAGGGCTGTAAGAATTGGAACAATATTTCTACCCAGATCTCTATTTGACAAAGGGCAGACAGCTCCCTTGACACGGGGTCTGACTCTGCAAAGCTATCGCTGTCCCTTCCACGTGATTTCTGGTCAGCGCAATGGCTGCCATTCTTCTCCCACGAGCTCTTAAGCGATTTTGAGCGGGTTTCCTGTTCTCTCGGGAGCTCCCGAGATGTGGAGGCTTCTGTCAGTCCATCACAAAATAAGTTAACGTCAGCTCTCCTGAGCCGATGATACGTCGCCTGCTCTTAGTCTGGCTGCAGAAAGCAAGCCCAGAATGCACAAAGGCTCCTCCTAGCTACTTTCTCCTTTTGATTGCTGGTCTTCTGTGATGATATTAATAGCGCTGGGCTGCGACTCACCATCTTTTCATTCTGATATTCTTTCCCAAACAGTTAATTTCCTTTGGTGAAATTGGGCTCCCCTTCGTGCTCTGCTAGTTTGGGTCTTTCATATTGGCGTGATGTGCTTTGTTCTTGCGAATTCTCTGCTCTGTTGGCAAATAATCTCCGTAATGTTAATGTCTTCTCCAGTGTGATCTCATCCTCTTCATCTGGAAAGTTCCAATGGGATTTCTTCTCTCTTCCTTTAGATCTGTTGGGTTAAATGCTCTTCATTCGTTTGGTCGCCTGACAGTCTTTTTCCTTTCCAGGGTTTTCGATTTCTCTTCGGATTTCCAAAAGTCCCCTTTTGTTACTGATTTCAGCTTGTCTCTCTTGGTTTTCTAGTTTTAACCAAGTCCGTAGCTCGGTGAGCCATTCTTTTTCTAGTTCTTTGCTTTTCGAATACACTTTCCCCCTCTTGCACGGCTTTAGACACCTACCAGAAATGTGGGTATTTGGCCTGCTCGTGTTCTCTTCATGCGTTTCATCTCACCAGACTTTTAAATAGAGCTCTGAATCCCTTCTCCCCTTTGTCTTTGAATCGCTCATTGTTTAGGATACACAATGGCTCCCCAGCATACCGATGTGTAACTTTCATGACGTCAAGCGTGGGGGGGATTTTCCCTCATTTATGATTGTGAGTCAGTGACATGTTCATTGATGACTATGTGTGATGGAGGAGAAAAGAGAGCTCAGATGTGCACGAGCTTGCGGAGCAGCTGGGATCTCAGTGGCTTTGTTTGCTTCGCCATTTGTAAAGGGCTCCCTGTGTATCCGGAGGGGAGAAGTGATGCTGAGATCTCGCCAATCCCAATGTCTTCCTGCACAGTAACAAAAGCCCGGCCACCTCTCCCTTGGGTTTCAGAGGGTGGCCCAGGACGAGAGGTTTCCAGCAGCCTGGGATTGTCTCAGTTCAGTGCTGTGTTTTGTTTTGGACTTGCCCAGGGTCACAGAGCTTTTATGTGGCGGAGGCGGGGCCAGCTTTAAACTCCAGAAGGTGCATCTTCCTGTCTCTAGGCACAGCCCACTATCCTCCCTGCCACCTTGCTTCCCACGAAGTCCTGGGCACAGACTGGGGTTCAAAAAATCACCATGACTGTGGATGGAGAGCAGAAGATGTGTGGTTCTTCCTGGCCCACAAGCTCAGTACACGTGGATACCACAGCGTGGTATGGCTACCATGGAAGAGGGACATAGTCTTGGGCAACATTAAGGAAGGAATAATGCCTAGGGATAGGGAAATGCCCGCCTCCTAGAGTTCTGCTCAGATTAGGTCACTTCCAGAGGGTTCTGCACACTTCGAGGGACCACTGCCTTCTCTGAAAGATGCTGCTGATCTGGAGAGCAGTCAGAGAAAGGCCTGGCTGTTGTTGCTTAGCTGTTTCAGTTGTGGCCAACTCACAGTGACCCCATTTCGAGGTTTCTTGGCAGAGCAATAGGGTGGTTTGCCATTTCCTTCTTCAGTTCACTTGACAGATGAGGAAACTGAGGCAAACAGGGTTAAATAACTTGTCCAGAATCAGACAGCTGTCCAAGAGCAGATTTGAACTCGGGTTTTCCTGGTTGCCTCTGGAGTTCGTATTGAATGAGGATTGGTTGAAGGAGATGGCGACCTTCTATCTGGAGAAATCCATTTTCTTGGGACATTCTTGCTATCTTCAAGTAATAGAATGAGAGTCTTGTGGAGGAGGGATTATATTGCTCCTGCCTGGCTCCAGAGGGCAGAAACAGGAGTGCCCAGTAGGGGTGGTCGATACAGGAAAACTTGCTAATTATGAGAAGAATCACACACAGGAGGGTTACCTTGGGAGGTGTCGGGCTCTCCCTCTGTTCAAGTCTGAGTAAGAGCTAGAGGACCACTTAGTGAGGGGCTTCCTAGAGAGGATTCCTGTTCAGAATCTGCTTTGGGACATGCTCCAGAACTCCCTAATTGACCTGCTGCCTCTGTATGACATGCAGAGCTCTGGACTCGGGGGACCTGGGTTCAAAGCTGACCCCTTACTGCCTGTGTGATGTTGGGCGAGTCATTTTCCCTCTTGTGGTCCAAGTAGCCTCATTTGGCCAAGAAGAGGTTGGACTAGAAGGACTCTAAAGTCTCTTCCAGCTTTACGGCATTGGTTCTCCGATCCTGTCTACTCCTGATTCAGGAACGGCATTCCATCTCTTGTCTTTGCCTTTGCACAGAGAATGTGTTCATCCTCACCTCCACCATACAGCATCACAGATTGCAATCCAGTCCAATTCAATGGCATTCATTAATTACCTACCATGTGCCAGAATTAATAAAATAAAATACTGTCCCTGCCCTCAAGGAGCTTCCAGTCTAATAGAGGGAGACTTAGACTCAGAGGGACCTGAGATCACATTGAGTCTAATGCTCCCATTGCACCAATGAGGAGAATGAATCTCTAAGAGTATCTTGTCCAGGACCATACAGCTAGTAAGTGCCTGAGGGAGGATTTGAACTCAGTTTTGCTTGAGTCCAAGCCAAATCCACTGAGTCACCGTGGTACCTTCCTTCAAAGTACAGATCAAGTCTTGCCAAGAAACTCCAAGGTAGACCTCGATGAAACTGGACATTCAGATAATTGGAACGCCTCATTAACCAGAATCTCTCAAGAGTCTGGGATTAAATGGCCTTTTTTAATAAGTAAAAGACAACCTGGAATCCTTGAAAAGCTGCCCATGTTCTCCATGGCATCTCCATCTTTGTCTAAGCACGATTTCCTTGCCTGGAACAAATGACGTCAATCTAGACCAAGACAAGACGTTTGTGATGGAACAAGGTATCTTCCCAAGGAGGGGCTTGTCTACTTCCACCCCTTCCCCCTCTCCACATCTTCATTGTGTGTCAAGCATATGATCCTGCAGAGCAACTGATGAGCAAGAGAAACCTCTGCATCTGTCTGTTTGCTCCCAGAGGCTGGCGCTCTGGGCGGAAAATTCTGGGTCAATTTCTCAAGTTCTCTCCAAAAGCAAGTCGACAGGCTTGTCAGGGATGCTCGGCAAACTTTTTCCAAAGAGGGATTGTTGGAAGCCAGGGAAGGGCTTTGCTCAGAACAGAGAAGCTCTGCCTGCTGCCCCCCCCTCCCACCCCGCCAGCTCTCAGCAGCTGGGGAAGATTTGGATAAAGAACACCAACAATGCTCGGGAGCTTCATTCCTGCTTTTCTGCCCCCAGATAAAGCCAATGAAAGCCTGTTCTTCGCCTCTTTTGAAATTGCAGAGGGACAACTCTTGCCTTCCACCAGTTAGAAAATTCAATGGAGATTCTGAAGCTTAACTTACTCTCCCTTGCTGGACCAAGCCACAGTCCATCCACTCCTCGCTTTAATTTCCCCTCGGTTGCCTGTTGATCTGGGGAGCCAAAAATGTTAGATTGTGTATGAATGATGACCAATATGGGAGGTTGTTTTGCATGATGATGCATGTATAATCCAGAGCAACTTCCTTACTATCTCTGGGAAGAGGAATTCTAATTCCAGAAAATGTATGTTGAAAATTGCTATTACGTGTAATCGGGAAAATAAAATATCTTTGAACAAAAAGAGGGTGCGTGAAACCGTTTTGTTAGGAGAGGGGGCGAGCCAGCAGGGGGATCTCATCTGGATCCTAGATTTGGGAAGCTGGTAGTCAATCGCCTCATTTTACAGACATGGGAACATGCCCCGAGTAGTCTGTCCAGAGCCACATTCATTATCGAATCAAGATTTGAATCCAATCCATCCTCATGATGTGTCCGATGCCCGATGATCTCTTCTACCAGGCTGCCACTACTGATTCTTAGGACAAATTTTCTACCCTCTACCTGATTCTTAAACTATTTTTCCTGACTCCAATTGAGACAACTTTATTAACTTAGCTCCTGACAGTGTTCAAGGTACTTTGCCACATCCTGGGGATATAAAGACAAAAATGGAACTGCCCTTCGTTGTTCCTGAAGGAGGAAGAGGAGGGAAACTTGTAGAAAGTTCTGCCTCTCCCCAAACAGTGAACATCAGCAAGGAGGAAAATGAGTTTGCAGAACCCACATGATAAAACTGGTAGACAGGTGGTATTAAAAAGATAGGCCTTTATTTATGGGAGAAGTTGGTAGTCATTAGAGGGTGTGGCGTGTGTGTGTAATGGATTTGGAGTCAGGAAGACCTGAGTTCTAATCCTTGCTCAGACACTTGCTAGCTGGGTGATTCAAGGCAAGTCAATTAAACCCTCTGGGCCTCAGTTTCTTCAACTGCAAGACGAGAGGGTTGGACTTGGTAGCCTCCAAAGTCCCCCCAACTCTGAATCTATTCTCCTTTTCATGGCATTCTGCATTCTGGGGCTCAGCCATTTTGCATCCACTTGCTTTTTCCCAGGTGGATGGTACGGCCAGACCTTTTTGAATGGTTTGAGATGCCTTTTGGGAGGCTGTGTAGTATTTCATGGCTCATGGGATCTACCAAGAGGATCCTCTGGAGGAGCTCATTATCCACAAGGAAGCCCCCTTCCACCTGCACGTTGCCCTGAATCTTCTCCAACATGTTGGCTGGCAAACCTCTTTGGTGAGCACGACTCGCCAATATGCCTCACCTAGTGCTGTAGAAAATGGAGACTTGAATCCAGGACTTCAATCCCCAGGGGTCCTTGCTCACTTCCCAGAATGCCTTGTAACCTCGCCTCATGATGTGAGTGAAATTGAATTGGGCCTTTCGGCCCACCTAGCACATGCCTTTCTTCCTTGTATTTTCTTTAAATTCTCAACCTCAAATAAACCTCTAAAAATATAATACTCCTTGCAAAGAGAAACTAATTTCTACCTGCCTCAGTTTCCCAAAATTTTAATCTTAACAGTGCTTCTGATTGAACAAAATGCTCCTTCCTCCATCTCTGAAGGAAACTTGACTGATGGTGCTACATGGATGGCAACTGCTTTGCTGGGCGAGGTTCTTCAAAGGGGGCATTTTTCTTTACTGAATCTAATCCATCTTTGTAACCGACATACAAGAAGCAGAGGGAGATCATGCACCCTTTACAGTGTTCAGCAAGTCAGATGATAATAAAAATACTGTCTCCTGGGAAATATTGATTTCAAAAGCCTGCACGTTCTGGGCTGATACCCTTGTCCAAGGGGTCCTCATATCTTTGTTGCTCTTCATTTATTTGCAATTGGGTCCGACTCTTCTTGACCCCATTAGCAGTGTTCTTGGCAAAGACACTGGAGTAGTTTGCCAAGTCTTTTTCCAGCTCCTTTTCCAGAGGAAGAAACTGAGGCAAATGGGATGAAGAGATTTGCCTGGGGTCACGCAGCTACTAAGTGCCTGAAATGAACTTGGACTTGGGAAGAGGATGTCTTCTTGACTGTAGGCCCCACATCCTCCCCACTGTACCACCTGGCTGCCCTCCTCATACCTTAAGCAGATAAATCCTCATCCCATTTGTAACAAGGCAGGCAAGTGTATCGGCTGGTAGCTGCAAATATCCCCTTTTTTCATTATTAATATGATTTCAGACTTTCCTCTCCCTTCTCGTCGCCCCCTCAGATGCCTTGTCAATACACCCCGAGTGACTTCCTTATTGTCTAGAACCCAAGCCAGGTCCCTCTTTGCAGCTACGATCCTGTCTGGAACCTTTTCCCACATCCACTCCATCTAGTATTGTTTGTGCCTCCCCTACAAGCATGCACAGAAACCCCATGAAAACACGCCCTTAAAAAGAAGTCTTAGCAGCTCTTTTCCATTCTCCCTGTTTGTTTTATTCTTTCCATTTTCCTCCTTCAATACCCTGAGGATCACTCTGGGCAGTTGCGACTCCAGCCAGGTTTTCTTCCAACTAGTTTCATCCTCCACTGCTCCCCTGTTTTACGAGGCAATACGGCCATGATCTCCCATCATGCTTCTCTGTAAGGTTTGACAAATGAGCTTATATTCTAGCAGGTGTTGCCTTTGGCTGCCATCTCTCTTCCACTGGCAAACCAGGCAAGGATTTGCTGACTAAAGTACTTTTGAAAGTTCTTCTGGTAACCTTGCTACAGTAATTCATTTACATCACTTAAACTTCTGTGGGAAATAATTAAATGGTGTCTTGGGCTGTTCTTCCCCTTTCCCACCATTAATACCTTATTTGAACAGGTCACTGCTTCCGTTGCCCTACTGTCCGCTATCTCTGGCACATAGTTATTTTTTTTAGCTTCTTGGTCTTAATTTTGATGTTTGCTCTAACAAGTCAGTGGTCCAGCCACACACAAATGGAGATTCAGGACTGACATCACTGGTGAGGCATCATTTGTTCTTTGTGAAAATATTACCAGTCCCCTTGGGGTGGGTGAGTAGGTGGATGATGTTATCCAGTGCTCACCACGTCTAGTACTTACTGATCCCTTCCTTGAAGAAAGTGTTCATTCTGGCCTGTCTTCTAGGCTTTGGACCTTCTTCTTCCTTTTTCCTTGTCCAATTTGCCAATATAGTCTCACCTTTTCACTGAAGTCACTGAGGATCACAATGGATGTTGATTTAATTTAATGGCGCCAATCGACTGTGGCACAGAGTTTCTCTAACTCTTCAAGCCATGCAAAAGACTCTGGTGCATCAGCTCCAATTCTTTTCATGGTGGTTTCCCCCCTCCAAATACTTATCATGGAAACTGCAAGACAATTCCAAATTGTGGAAGTTAGCGCAATGATGAATTGATTTCATGTCTTTCTTCTTACTCCTTTCTAGTCTTCTCTTTCCAACTGGTCCTTTCATTATATGTTTCCTGTGAAAACTTTTTATCATTACACATTTAAGAATATTATGATATTTCTTTCTTCTCATTTCTCCTTGACCTAACATCATGGTAGTTTGTTTTTCCTCCCTATTTCTCAGTAGAATAGCTTCTCTCCCTCCTTAATGGTAAGGACCTCCAGGAATGCTAAATATCTATGAATGAAATAATCATACACACACACACACACACACACACACACACACACACACACACACACAAACACACATATATCCCAGAATCTTTCATCATCTCATTGAGACATAGTACATAAATCACATTGAAATTATTTATATATATCTTACCACAAAGGTTGTTAATCATAATCTCATGAAGAACTTCAGGCTGAGTAGCTTATAAAAATGAGTGCTGTGAGGTGAAATTAACTATTTTAAAAATCATATCTTATTTTTTACCAATTACATGTAAGAACCATTTTTAATGTTCATTTTTTAAAATTTGAAGTTCCAGATTCTTCCCTCTCCTTCCCACTTGGCTACATTAACTTTAGAGGAACTAGTGGCCAGTTGTTGGCATTTGGAAACACAGAACATAATGCGAATTTCTGCATTGTGGTCACAATGTTTAGCCCACTCCAGTGATAACCAAGGGTTGGTTCTGTGTTCCATTATGTGAGGAAATTGGCTTTGTGTCTACTCTTAGGGCATGTCTCTCTTTGAAGCAAATAGGATCAGATTCCCAATTTGGACTTTGGAGCTGTGGCATGTGAACCACTCATTTCTGAAACCTTTTGTTACCCCAGGGTCAGTGTGGGGTGCTGGGGTTACTCCCTTAATATAAATAAATGTGGCTCCAGCCCCCAAATAGTCTTTTCTTTACCAAATGGACCAGGAGAGTAACAAATCAAAGAGAAAAGCATTCAATTAAAACAGAATATCAAAGTAAACAATAAGGGAGAAAACAAACAGAATAATCATTCCCATCCATCCCTCCTTGCACTTGAAAGGGTGCTATCTCCCAATAAACTCTCCAACTACTCCAAAAGAGTACATTTCCAAGACAATTGAGGCTCCTTTTAGAGTCTTAAGAACATCTCTCCTGGCTAATTCTCCTGGCCACCAGCTGTGCCTGATTCTCTCCAGGATTCCCTCATTCCTCTGGGGTTTCCCTTTGCTGCTTCTCCACTAAGTTGCTATTTTTAAATTCATCAAACATTTATTAAATGCCTACTGTGTGCTAGATACTGTGCTAAGCTTTGGGGAGTCAAAAAAGAACTAGCTCTGCTTTCAATGAATTTACAATCTAATCTACTGAAGCTATTGTCACCACTTTGACTCTTCTTCCTTAAGAGGGATAGTTATGGCTCTTTTGTGAGACACCTGGGCCAACAATTCTGGGACTAATCAACACCTCTTTTACTATCCTATGGGTTACCACCAAAATCCTTTTCAATCACATTTTCCATATTCCTTTCAATAGAACTCCCCATCCCACCTCCCATCTCCCATCTCCCACCCCCTATCCTGTATGCAGTTCTTTCTAGTTTTGTCTAATGATTTTCTTTCAATTCTGATCATGCCTCCTGGCTCTGAGTGCCTGGGTTAGTCAAATTATGTTGAAATTGTTATAAACACCAAGGAAGCACTTACTCACACTAAAGGGAATTCCTTGAAAAGAAATCTTCCTTCCTTATTTTTACCACTAAGATGAGGGTCTCCTGGCAGTTCCCATATATTCGATGTGCCTTGATGCTTCCAGAACGTTCTTCCTCACTGGGGCTAAGAAGTTCCCAAATTTCCATGTTTATTTTAACTCTCTATAGCTTTTCCAGACTTCTCATTTTATTTTTAGTTGTTTTTTTTTCCTTTTAAGGGTGACCCTCACATGGAAAATCCCTGGCTGCAGAAGAACCTTAATTTTCAGATCACCCCTAAATCCCAGAGAAAGAATGTTTTATGCATTGGCTTCAAGGTCAATCAAGGCTGTTTTCTACATTAAGAATTCTATCTCTCTAGATTTAAATTTTTGTAATTCTGTTGAGGTTTCTTTGCTTTTTTCCAACCAATTATAAGGCTTGAAAGGCCTGCTGTGCCTCCAATCAACTGTATTTGTTTCCTCTTCTTTATTCTCAGGCATATGACAGATCTCAACAGTGACCAACTCCCCTTGGCTTCATGACTGGGTTGACCCACTAGCCAAAGGCCTAATTCTTGTTTGCAAATTGATTTGCATGTAAAAAAGAAAAGAAATTGCTTTTTACAATGAATCAGCCTAGGCTCTTTCAGGACCATGCTTACATCTGAACCCTACATCAAATCCTCAAGAATGCCACCCCTGCCATTGATGGATAGGCTTTAGCTCTCTTACCTTTAATAGGAGCTTTTTCAAAACCATCGACTCTTAAAAATGCTTCCAATCTTTCCTCTTTTTTCATCTAACCTCTGTTCAGCTCTCATAATCCCTTTCATGAAGTTCGAGTCTGCCCCTGAGATGCTGCTGTTCAGTAGGTCCAGGGGTCCCCTCTTACTCTCTGGAGGAATCGGAAGTCCTCTACCCCACATGTCCATCTCTTTACAACCTGGTTCTTTCCTGACTCGCTATGCCAGCCATCTAGTGCTCACACCCTTCTCCAAGTTCTCCTGAAACGTTCTTCCCCTTCCTCTCTGCCTCTTCGGGTCCCACGATCCACTGCCGGATCCCCCTTCCCAGGAGCCACTCCTGACCTGCCCAGTGACGGGTGCCCCTGCCCCTACACAGCTAAGGACCAGTTCTAGTCATTTTGACAAGGCTGTATTTACACTCATGCTTCCACACCAGGGCAGTGCAAGCCACCAGATGCTATCGCAATAGTCCAGGCTGAGGGTCTGATCCCTGGGGGGTTCGATAAAGACAAAGGGCGCCTCTTCTTCCACCCTGTGACAGCCAGTCTTCAACCTCTCCTGGTGGCAATGGCTCCTTACTTTTTGGTTCAGAAGGCGCTGTCCCATTGGGTCCTGGAGCCAGCCTGGAGCTGTATCATTGCCATCTGGTATCTCCATGGAAGGCTGGACTCCCAGAGGATCCTGTGAAGGGAGGAGAGGCAGCACCCTTGGGCCAGTCTTAACTGTCACTTATCTCGCCCACAAATCTCGTCCTTTGTTAGGTCTTTCTACCCTCCCTCAGCCCTTTCATCTCTATCGCCTGCTTTCTCTTCAACAGCCGCCGCCTTAGTTCTTGACCTCATCATGTCTCACTTCCATCACTGTATTCACCTCCACACTTGTTTCCCCATCGTTATACATTCCCACCCAGCTAGCTGCCCAAAGGCTTCCCCACTTATGCCACACACCCTCTGGCTCTTCCTGTTGTCTTTGGGGGGGTACAAAGAGAGTTGAGTGGTTGGCCATTTCCTTCTCTAACTCATTTTACACATAAGTGACTTGCCAGGGTCATACAGCTAGTAAGGGCCTAAGGACAGAATTGAGTTCATTTTCCTGACTCTATGCCCAGAGTTCTATTCATTTAGCCACCTAGCTACCCTTTCCCTGCCACTCAACAAATTGCAATGGCTCCCTATTACCTCCAATATAAAAAAAAGTCTTCTAGTTAGCATTTAAAGACAACTAGGTGGTCCAGTGGATAGAACACTGGGCTAGGAATCAGTAAGGCTCATCTTCTTGAGCTGAAATCCAGCCGGCCCTCCTCCTCCCTCCATCTTTCCAGCTGTGCTCCTCACCCTGGGGCCTGGGAGTCCGAGCCTCAGCCAGGTCTGTAGGGAGGGGGTGCCGCAGCCCGCGAGCTCAGCGCGGAGCCCCGAGAGGCCGCCACTCAGTCTAGAACCTCTCGGGGAGTTTGGACGTGGAGCTGGAGGGTGAAGCTAATGGCTGTCTCTTCTAGAAAGCACTCCTGCCTTCCAGTCCAAGCAGTGGCCTCCGGCGATGCCCAGGCAAAGTGGGAGAGGCGGGGAACCCCCTCCTCCCGACCCAGAGATGGCGTAAATAGAGCCACGGTGCGGGGACGGAACTAGAAAGGCAAACATTCGGCATCCTGGGAGGACAGGCCGCTGCAAACGGGGCCGCCTCTTGGGATTCGGGGCTCCAGATCCAGGCTGGAGATAAAATAAACCAAGAACCGGGAGCCTGCGGTGGGGCCGAGCAATGATGGCATCGTCTGAGCGAGGGCAGCCCCGACAAGAGGACGGGGCCACCCCAGGCTGGAGGGGAGCGTGTTGGCGAAGGTGAGGCGGCGGGAAGTGTCCTCCCGAACCAGAGATCAAATGGTGCTCCTGGGAGGTTCCCCTTAGCAGGGTGGCCCATGGCAGAGACGCTGATTGGAAACAGGAGCATCCCGGCTCATGGCTTCCAGAGATCTCAGAGCAGAGTTCTGAAGTGGGTCCTAACTGGCCCGCTGCCTGTTCTCATCAGCTCCCTCAGCAAACATTCTTCCTGTGTCTGCTCATTTCCAAGGCTCAGGCTTGGGGGAGAAGGACAACCGGAGGAGGCCGTCACCCCAAGGGGCTTGAATCCACTGGGGCCAGAGTGGGATTACACACACACACACACACACACACACACACACACACACACACACACACACACACACAGAAGCAGAGAGCGAAGCTCTCCAAAGCAATACAAAATAATTCAATCTGTGCTCTGATCCACGTCCCGGTGGCCATCCGCAGACTCCCAGCACCCTCCTTGAATAAGTTCAGAGCCCAGCTCGGTCTTCTTCTCTTCTCTATCCTCTGCCCTTCTACTGGGGGACTTCAATATAAAAATGGACGCTTCTTCCCTTTCTCAACTTAATCACTTCCCCTGACCTACTCCTCCACCAAGGGATGTGATGGCACATATATAACAACCGGCTCTCCCTCACAAAATGTAAGGCCTGATCTATACTGACTAAAAATACTGTTAGTTTCATATACATAATTAGCATTTTGTCATCATTTTTAAAGTCTAAACAATCAACCAAACAATAAATCAAGCCCAGATTTGCTGATTTCCAAATTGTAATGCTCCCAAGGAAAATTTAACAATCAGCTCTCACAGCCAGTCTGATGTCCAGCACACTCTTGCCTCTACCCCTCTTCCGCTGTTCTTACAATCACCTACAAGCATTCTATTTCTATGTTCATTAACTCCAGAATTCCTTCATCCAATCATAATCTTTTATCCATCTTTCTCTCTGCTTTATTTTCCCAATCCTGTTTTTTGGGTCCTATCTTAATCTCCAATCATTCTGGCCCTGAGTTTTCAGGCTGTTGCCTTGGCAGTGGCCAAACTTTCCTCCCCTCCTTATCTCCACTCCATGATGAGTCAGTTCAACTCGACAGTGCCCTCCCTTCCCAAATTCCTTACCCCTGCATATTCTTTGTGGCTACTTTGCACACTTTGCCAGTCTTCACCTAGATCATTTCTGCCATCTGTATCCAGCACAGCTGAAGAAAATCACAAAAACTGTCCTGGCTCTGTTCACTATAAATTTGTGCTGTGTAATCCTAACTGGGCCTTCACAGCAGCAAGGTAATCCTTTAGCACTTCCCTAATTGATGAGCTTCCCCCCTCACCAAAACGACCATTCGGTGCCCACCAACCTTCCCATCTCTCCCTTCCTCCATTCACCTTTGGCCTTCACTTCATACTTCACTGAAAACTCTGAGGCTCTTCACTGAGAGTCCACGCTTCTCTCATGCTCATCTTAGAGCACTCACTCTTTCCCCCAATGATCTCCTTCACTGCTGAAGAAGTGGCCTTTCTACCCACCAACACAAGACCCACCTGCCATCTACAACTGGTGCCTCTACTTCCTCTCCTCTCAATCTAGTCAAAACTTTCTAGTCTGGCTTCCTACCTCATCATTCAACTGAAACTACTCTCTTTTTTCCCCCTTACATTTATTTATTTATTTATTTTTAACATTCATTTAAACTTTTTTTGAATTCCAAATTCTCTTCTTCCCTCCAGTTCATAAGGTAAGTGATATGATACCCATAGTATGTGCGAAGCCATGCAAAACATATTTCCATACAAGCCGTGCTGTGAAAAAAAAAAAAGCAGAAGACTATTTCAATCTGCGCACTGAGTTCATCAATTCTCTCTTTGGAGGGTAGCATTTTTATCACAAATCCTTCAGAATTGTTTTGGATCATCGTATCCATCAGAGTAGCCAAGTCTTTCAAAACTGACCATCCCTCCCTGTTTTATTTCATTATTTCATTGCTCTCGCGAAGTGCAGAGCTCTCCTGGTTCTGTTCACTTCACTTTGCATCAGTTCATAGAAATCTTCCCAGATTTTTCCTGACAGCATCCTTTGAGTATTTCATCACAATCATATCCCCAACAATGGGCCCCTTCTCACTTTCCAATTCTGTGCCATCATAAAAAGAGCTGCTGCAGACATGTTTTACAGAGAGGTCCTCTTGCTGTGTTGCTTTGATCTCTTTGGAAGATAGGCCTGGATAGAGCAATCCTTCTTGCTGGATCAAAGGGTAGATATACCCAATAGTATTTGTAAGAGTTAAATTTAAAAGACTGGGGGCCTTGGCATGTCATAAAGTTCATCAGAATTCCTCAGATGGGTGAAAGATCAGAATTAGGTAAAAAGATAAAAGTACAATAGCCTAATCTAAACTATCATGAGGGTGGTCTCAGTCTAGTCACCCCAGCAGCCCCCCCAGCTCAGTCACCTGAGATGAGAGCGAGCACTTCCTCCATTGCCTCTTTTATTCCTTCTCTTTACACCTAAACAGTTTCAGAACCATGGCCTGAGCAAGGGCATACGTAGTTCAGGATCCCGTGACCTACCCTTGGTGATGCACACTCATGCACACTGACGTACACCCAAGTGACCTAACTTACCCAATGGTTTCTTTCACCCAGTCCTGGCTTCTGGGTCAGATGTTTGGCAGGAGCTGAGGTCAAAAGCAAATTTCCTTCACACACATTCCATCATAACCATATACCGTGGCTAGTTTGGTCATTTCCCAATCGATGAGCGTGCCTGCCATTCCTCATTCTTTGCAAGCTCAAAAAGAGCTGCCACAAATATCTTTGTACAAAGAGAGACTTCTGCTTTTCTTGGATCTCTTAGGAAGACAGACCAAGTGCTCTTGCTGGGTCAAGGGGCAAGCACAGTTCTCATCGGCCCGTTCCACGAGGAAGACTTCATGTACTTTGGGTAGACACCTCACTACCTCGCCACCTCACTGATAGGCTCAAGGCCTGTTGGTTACCCTTAGCCTGTTTTAGCCCATCTTCAGAGGTGGTTTTGCCTGCCATCTTGGAGCCTCAGGTTGAGAGGTGGGTAAAAGATGGGCACCAAAGGTGGATGAGCAGCCCTGAAAAGAGTTCATGGAGCCCTCCCCAAAGGTGCTAGTCCCTCCCGAACACCCCATATGTGGGTGTATGCCCATATGTCTACAGGAAAGCACCTATGTCCTTCTCTGGTGTTTACTTGGAGTTGAACATGCTGCTTCTTCCAATCACTCAGGAAGCGTGGATTAAGCACTTCCTGTGTGTGTACCAGGTGCTGCGGATGCAACTCTAATGCCTGGAATCATCCCTCTTCCTGAGGAGCTCCTATTTTTTCTGGAGAAAATAAAATCTTTTGAGGGCTCCATTGAAGGCTGCATTTTTGTCTCTGAATGTCCAGCATCTAGTACAAAGTTTGAGGCATTTTTGATTTTGATTTTCCTTTTTTTTCTTAGACTTATGATTTGCTATATTTTAGGATTTGTACTAGACTTAGGATTTCATTACTATAGGAAACTAGCAATCGGGAAATTTCCTCTCCCAAGGCACCAATGGGCACCTGCTTTTCAATGGCCAGTCTTAGCCAGCTGCTTAGAGCACTGACAGTCAGTAGGTATCAGTAGTTGCATTTAAATCCAAGTTTTTACTACTTTGAGTTTGATTGGGTCCCTCTCCACTGCACGACGCAGCCTTTCTGCTTAGACACTGTCAAAGCTGACCCACTGAAAAAATGTAAAATGGAAGTTTTTATTGGCATCTTTTATCTTTACCCAGCCTTGATTTCACTAGTGTCTCTTGTCCTCCTGCTTTCCAGGGAAAGAGCCCTTCACGACTTTTTTAAAGTGAGAAAAGAAAAGAAATTCAACAAAGAAGGCGAATATATTGAGACATCTGACATTACATGCAACATTCCATTCCCTTGGCTTCTTTGCTCTCCCCCCTTCTCCCTCTCTGCAAAGGAGTGAGAGGACGGACTCCTCCTGCTCTCTTTGGGACTATGTTTGTTCTTTGTAATTTTGCCACATTGATTTTGAACCACTTCATAGTTCCTGTTCTACCCATCTACATTGGTCTAATCTGTGTGTCTGTTGCTTTCTTGCTTCTCTTCAGTTTGCATCAGTTATGGGAATTCTTCCTTGCCTTTCTGTCTTCATCATTAGCATGCCAGTATGTTCATGAACCACAGTGTCTGTAATCATTCCTCAGCTGTCTGGCATCTACTTTGTCTCCAATTCTTGGCTGCCATAAAAAGTTCTACAAATATTCTGCTGCCTGTGGAGCCTTTCTTTTTGTCCAAAATCAAAATAACTTTAAGGGTTTGCCTCATACCCAGCCTATCAGCAAAGAGGACCTAAGATGGAAATAGCCATTGCTGGAGAGGCTGTGGGAAGATAGGAACACTAATGGATTGTTGGTGGAGCTGCGAATTAGGACAGCCATTCCGAAAAACAATTTTGAATGCAGTCACAGTGCTCATGATCTTTTCCCCAGCAGAAACCATGGACATTTTTATTAGCCTGGCTTTCGTTATTAGTGATCTGGGACATTACGAGGACTTTTCGTTCGTGTCTTTGGACGTCTCCTTACTGGGGGGGCTGTTGTTTAAGCATGCACACATTTAATGAGAAGAGAGAGGATTTGGCTAAGGTGCCCAGGAAGACTTCCCTTCATCTAGACCCATGAGAGATGGAGAGCAAAAGTGGGCTCCTTCTATGGTGGGCTAGCGAGTGGCAGCTTAATTAGGTGCAGAAATAGAGCCATGCTGCTCTAGTTGGCCATTTGGCTGTGCGTCCCTCCCCCACTTCGATGCTGTGCGTCATGGTGTTCATGTTTCAGATTTTTCCTCCACCCTGCATTCCGAAAGATTCCAGAAGAGCCCACAGAAGTGGCTCTAGCCTGGCTTCTTCCCTTTGTTATTCAAATCAGGGAGGGGAGCACAATGGCCAGGGATGGTTTTAATTAGAAAATGAAATAGCAACAGCATTTGAAGATGGGAGCCCAGCTGGGCTGAAAGCAATTTGGGGGCTCATCCTTTGTCATTCCTGGGTAGACTGGCCAGGCAAGCTTGCGGCCAAATTCAAAAGTGACAGCAGAGGAGAGAGAGAGGAGTGAAGGCCAACAGGATGGATGGCGGGCCAGCCAGAGAGGCATTTGACTGAGAGCAGAGAGAGGCCCCTGGATCCCAGGGCAGGAAGGAGGCAGCTTTTTCCTGGATCCCTGCCAGCCTTTGCTAGGGTCCACATCAGGCATTTTCCTAGAGATAGAGGAGAAACGCTTGGAGGGCAGGGCCTGGCCCATTGTTCAGAACCTGCTCGTGACTGGAAACTTGATAAACAATGACCGAATTGAGTTGTTCCACGCAAGCTTCCAAGGGCTGGTTCATCCTTCAGCGCTTAGTAGGGATGTCATGTGTTTGTTGACTGATGTGTCTGGTTCCGAAGTCATCGTTTTGCTTGTTATGGAGCTACATTGATAGTTCTCACACTGGAGCAGGATTTGTTAGCTACAGGTGGAAAGAGGAGGAAGAAGCAGAAGCAGCAGCAGCTGTAACCCTGCATATTTCGGCTGCATGCAAAGAAAAACCTCCCCACTTTGGAGTCCTCCCTAGGCAGTGCTCCTTCGGCCTCCCTGGAAGTCCTCGAGCCGAGGCTGGATGGCTGTGTGGGCCAATGGCATTTCAGAAGGGATTTTTGGTCAAGTGCAGATGGTGTGTGTGTGTGTGTGTGTGTGTGTGTGTGTGTGTGTGTGTGTGTGTGTATGTGTGTGCTCTATCAGATTCTGCAATGACACACATTTGTTGAATTACATTGAAAGGGAACGTGGGATGTCATAGGAGGAAGGATGCTGGATTTGAGGTCAAAGGACCATTGGTGTTGTTTCAGTCATATCGATTCATCATTGACTGCATTTGGGGAATTTTCTTGGCAAAGATCTTAGGATGGTTTTCCATTGTCTTCTCCAGCTCATTTTACAGACGAAGAAACTGAGGCAAACAAGTTTAAATGACTTGTCCAGGGTTATGTGGCTAATGAGTATCTGAGCTTGGATTTGAACTCAAGTCTTCAGGGCTCTGTTCACTGTGCCACCTTGCTGCCTCCTTAGAAGACCATATGGATTGAGTCCTGGAGGAAGCCATAGAAGTCAACCTTCTCATCTTGTAGATGAAGAGGTAGAATCTCAGAGCAATGAAGTGACTTAGGCCCATAGAGGAGTGGCAAAGACAGGATTCGAAGCCAGGTCCTCGGAGCCTGAATCCAGGGCTGTTTTCATCATACCAGTCTGCTCCTACATTAGAGGGGCTTGAATTCAGTGCCTGGGTATGCTGCTTCTGCTAAGACTCAGGCAAGCCTCAGCCCTGAGGCGTCTGTCTGTCTGTCTGTCTGTCTGTCTGTCTTTCTGGGTTTCCCGGGCTCTCATGGCACAGGCCTTACTCTCTGGTCCTCCCTCCCAGCTCTTCTCCTTCAGAGAGATTTCCCTGGTGAGCCGACTGGAGGATGCCGGCTTGGCATCTCTTACTGGGAGATGAGCCGACTGGAGGAAGCTTTCCTGCTAGGATCGAGGGAGGACCAGAGCATCCTCCACAGCCTGGGAGGGGAAGGGAGAGGCTGCTCTTCCTTGCCTTTTGCTGCTCCTGGGGCTCAAGAACGTGCTCCCGATCCTGTCCAAGAGAGCCCACTTGAAGAGCTCTGGAAATCCCAGCTCTGGAGAAAGGAGCAGAAGCTGCCTGGGAGTCCGGCACAGCGAGGGAGCTCAGAGGAGCATCTGGTGAACTGGGGCCCAACTCTGTTCCCCAAGGAGGGCAAGTCTGTCCGGTTCTGCAGGCACTTGGATTTCCAGGAAGCTGGTGACCCAGTGGGTAGTGCCGGCTCTGGCGTCAGGAAGACCCAAACCCTGCCTCCTGCCCCTGTGACCCTGGCTGAGTCACCTGACTCCTGTTTACCTCAGTTTCCTCATCCGTACAAGATCATCAGATCGAATGAGATAACATTAAAACCACTATCTATAAGCCTTGGCTATTATTATTAGGAGACGTGACACAGGCACTCTGGGGCAGCCCAGAGAGGGGAGCTGGGGGAAAGCTTTCACTGAGACGCCCCCAGGGACGTTGGCGGGGGAGGATCCCAAGGCCCCTGGCCAGAGGAGGGCCTCCTGCCCTCTGCCTTTGCCATGTGCTCCTCGTTAGGCTAGGTTATCCCTGACACAGATGAGGGTTTGGAAGCTGTGGCGGCTCCAAGGGCGGGTGGGCGGCCAAAGAGGGGGAAGAGAGGGAGGACGGCGTCTGTCCACCACAGCTGCTGCTGCTGAGAAGTGGGGAATAATGAGCGCCAATGAGGGTGACCATCAAGTTTTAATGGAAAAGATGTGCCCTCGCCCCCATTTTCCCTGCAGAAGCGCCTCCCCTCAGCAGCGGAAGGCCTCTAAGTAGTCCCTCCACTCGTCCTCTGGAAGCGACGTCAGGGAAGGGCGATCTGGGGCCATGGGCGCTCCAATTCAAAGCTGAGGGCTGCAGCAGGCTCACCCCCAGAGCTTCCTGCTTATCCTCGCTCCATCTCCAAGGAGGAGACCTTGGAAACAACAGTAGGTGGGCAGCGCCTTGTCCAGTGGCCGAATCTGGCGTGGCTCCCGGCTCCGTCTCCCCCTTCCATCTCGAGGTGACCAGCGAAGGGATTCACGAAGATGAGGGCTGTTGGCGGGAGGGGGGAGGGGGTGCTCTGCTGGCCTCTGCCCACTCTTCCAGTGGAGCGAGGTTTACTTTGCACTAATCGGTCTCCTTGGCAGGCTGGGCAGAGAGACCTGGGATTGGTGGCTACAGAACCCGAGCTGTCTGCGCGACTGGGACAAGGGCAGTCCGACGACGTGGGCTGGGAAGGTTTCTAGGCTTAGCTACAGCCAAGGGCTTGGTGTGGGACTCTGGACCCCAGGGAGGACCAGAACCTGCCCACGAGAGCCAGCTGGATTCCTCCCCTTCCAAACCCTCCTTATCTTCCACAGGACGTTTTCTGTCTCCCCTTGGGTTGTCTCCATACCGAGAAACAGGTTCACCAGTCCCTTACACGTTAGGATGACTGTGCGAGCACACCGTCTCCCCAAAGTAAGTGAAAGGCTTGACTAGATCCCAAGGGTCCTGTCTGGAGCTGGAGGAGACCTCTCTAATGTAGAGATGAGAAAACTCAGGCTCAGGGAGGAGAGCCCACTTCCTGAAGGGAAGAAGAATCAAAGCTGAATTCGAACCCCAAACCTGTGCCTCTGCCTCTTACGTAGCATGCCATTCCCATGCTCATCAGAGTGATTTAGTCCAGGTCCCTCATTCTAGCTGCAAGCAGGAATTAGTTGTCTTTATCAACTGAGGGCTCCTGAGGCTTGGCAGATCGTGGAGAATAGATTGGGTGTGAGAGTATTCACCCTGGGGAGGGGGCCGCTCAGACCACCACTGAGGGATTGGGGACATGGGAAAGGGATATCGGGGGATGGGGAAGGGCTCAGGCTTCCATCTGGACATTCATGGGTCAAGAGATGAGTCCCAGGGAAAGAAGTCTTTGGATTGTCATGGAGTGGAGCTAATATGGCGGAGTAGAGGGTGCACCACTGCCCCAGGCCCTTCACACACACACACACACACACACACACACACACACACACACACACACACACACAAGATAAATCATCTCAAAGCAAAGGGAAGCAGGAGGAATCTCTCACTGGGGAAAGAAGAGGGAGCAGCCCAGGCAGGACAGCATTTGTGGCAGAACTCAAAGAGCCCAACTGGCCATGCCCTGCCAGAGGCCATAAAGCTAGAGAACAGGGACGAGCCCAGCCCAAGCCACGCAACACAGGTCTAGAAGGCAGAGAAGAAGCAGAGCCAAAGACTGGTCCAGCCCAAGCCAGGGAGTGAAGGCAGAGAGGGTAGGAATACTGTCGCATGGCAGCAGAGCACCTGAGGCGGCAAAGCCACAGCTCGAGGGACTGGCCCAGCCTAAGCCACTGTGCCCAAGTAGCGAAGGCAGAGCAGACAGGAGACTAACAAGGTTCTGTGGGGCCCAAGGTAGCAAAGCGGCAGAGCGCCTAGAGGCAGTTGAGTGCAGAGCAGGGGACCTGCCCAGCCTAAGCTGCTTGGCAGCTGCAAGGAAGCAGAAGATCAGGGATCAGCCTGGCCCATGAAACGACAGGAGAACCAGTAACACAGGGTGTCTGGCCTAGTTGGACAGAACACCTGCAAGCCTACCTGAAGCAAGGCAGCAGGACTACCTCCTCCACAGATGCACTGAGGGAAACAAAAACTGCCAGGCTTATCTCAAGCACCAGGGAAGAATCCTCTGCCAGCTTGGAGCAGGGCTCTCCCTACTTCAGGAGCACAGAAGAACATCAACAGATAGATAAAGCAATGGCAGACAACCCAAAATCTAGAAAAATGGGCAAAACAATGACAAAACCTGACTTTAAGAAGTGACTTTAGTGATAGGGAAGACCAAAATAGGAACTCAGAAGAGGACAACAGTGTCAAAAAAGGAAACACAAGAAGCCTCAAAGGAAGATGTGAAAGGATGTTGGGCCACAAAAGAACCTCTGGAAAAAAAGAAGGTTAAGAATCAAATAATAAGAGAATTCACAGAAAAACAACAGCTGGAAAGAAATGACTGAAGGAATTAATTCCCAAAATCTAAAATCTGCCAAAAAGAAGTGGCTGAAGTCAATTTCTGAAAAGAAATCACTGAAGAAAACAGCTCTTTAAGAAATATAATGGACCAAAAGGGGGAAAAAAGCAAAACACACACATACTACAGAAAACAACTTTTTAAAAATTTCAATATTTTAAAACCTCACCTTCCATCTTAGACTCCATACTATGTACTGGCCCTAAGGTATAAGAGTGATAAGGGCAAGGTAATGGGCAGGTAGTGACTTGCCCAGGGTCACATAGCTAGGAAGTATCTGAGGTCATATTTGAAACCAGAACCTACCTTCTCTGGGCCTGCCTCTCAATCCACTGAGTCACCTAGGCTGCCCCTAAACAACTCTTTAAAAAGCAAGATTGACCAAATGAAAAAGAAAACACAAAAGTTGAAGGAAGGATTTTTTTTAAACCCTCATCTTCTATCTTGGAGTCAATACCGTGTATTGGTTCCAAGGCAGAAGAGTGGAAAGGGTGTAAAATGGAGATTTGAACCCCAGACTTCAATTCCCAGAAGTCCTTGGTAGTTCCCAGAATTCCCTATAAGATCACCCTGAGTCCTCATTTGAGTGAGAGAACACAATTTGTATTTAAACTGACTCTCCGCCTACTTCACCCCTTTCTTGGCTTCTGCTTCTAGACACACGTGGTTCTCTACCAGATGTAGGTTGCACATGCTTTTCTTATTTTGTATTTTCTTTATATCTTAATCTTTAATAAACCTCATAAAATACAATACTTTTAATAGAGAAACTAATTTTAATCTTAACAAGGGCTAGGCCATGGGAGTTAAATGACTTGCCCAGGGTCACACAGCTAGGAAGTGTCTGAGGCCAGATTTGAACCCAGGACCTCCCATCTCCAATCCACTCTCAATCCACTGAGCTACCCAGCTGCCCCATAAGGAAGGATTTTTCTTGGAGAAAACAAAAAACAAAGTCTTTCCAAGGGCAATTCCCTCAGATGCCTGCATGCTAGGACAAAAGCCTCGTCACTCTGCCCTAGATACAGAGGGAGGAGGAAATCTGGCTTTGGTCCCGACCTCCCCCCCAACGTGAGCCACCATGGATCTGGGGCCTGCCGTGCTGCCATGTTTCTCCTCTGCCACCAGAGAGACGTCAAGATGACGCCCCAGGGAGAGAGCAATGGAAGTGGGAGACCTCCGAGAACACCGAGAAGTTGTGCCATCCTGTGCGAGTCACGAGCCTCTGTGTGTAAGATGCCGAGGCAAGTCACCGAGAAGAGTTTTAAAAGGAAACAGGTGTGCCAGGCACAGAGCCCCCCCCCCCCCCCCCCCCCCCCCCCCCCGGCCCCTCGGCTTCATTTCGGAGGAGGCAACTGATCTCAGAGGGCCCAAGTGACTCACCAAGTACATAGAGGTTGTGATTTAGGAAGTAAATACGTAGCAGTAAAGAGATAAGTGATGGGGGGGAGAAGACAGACAGACAGACACTGTCCCAGTGTCTTCAACTAAAAAATGACAATCATAATAGTACCTACCTCTCATGGTATCAAATAGCACTGAGCACAGTGCCTGACACAAGGGATGATTAATAAATGTTTCCTTCATCTCTCTCTCGATCCTTCCGTCCCTCCCTCCCTCCCTCCCTTCCTCCCTCCCTCCCTATCTCCCTCTCTCCCTCCCTCCCTTCCTCCCTCCCTCCCTATCTCCCTCTCTCCCTCCCTCCCTTTCTCCCTCCCTCCCTCCCTCCCTCCCTTTCTCCCTATCTCCCTCTCTCCCTCCCTCCCTTTCTCCCTCCCTTTCGTCCCTCCCTCCCTCCCTCCCTCCCATTCCTCCCCCCTCCACAGGTGATAATTAGTGTCATAGAGGTTGGACCAGCCCTTTCAGGCATCACTTATCTTGTGGATGCTGTTGCTACTCTTTGGTTCGGCACAGGTCCCAGTGCTCTGATTCAGTGCCCACCAGGGCCTGGCACTGTCCGAGGCACAGAGGACGTGGAGACGAGTCCCACCCACCTAGCCTCCCCTTTGCTGGGGAGTCAAGACAGGCACAGTGCCTGGGTCCCCAGATGTGAAAAGCCAGTGGCACAACAGAGACTGCATGTGAGCATCCTGGGGCGGGGGCTCACAGTGATCCCTAGCAGGAGGGGCCCTTGAGCCGCCCCTGGAGAGAGGGAGGGAGGGATGCCAAGAGCAGGATGTGAGGAGGGACAAGCCTTGAATTTGACTCTTGCTTCATACACTTCCTGACTGCGTGACCCTGTGGGAGTCACTTCCCCTTTGCCCTGGAGGTCTCAGTCACTCCCCTGAGCCGGGTGTTGGAAGTCTCAAATGAAGGAGCAGCTCTAAAGCCTCTCGGCCTGGGCTTGCAGTTCCTTGTTTTGAACTCTTCTACGGGGCCTCTTACTGTATCATTGCTCTTTGGGGCTTCCCCTGGGCCCGGGGCGCTGGCACGCGTGCCTACCTGGCACTTCCGGGGGGGATGATCTTTGTGAAAAAGACTTTTTCCGCTCCCGACGTTGCACGTGCTTCACATTCGGCTGGCCTTCCAGGTCCCAGGAGGATCCCCCACCCCTCCCCAGCCGCCATGTGCCGTCGCCCTGACAACCGCCCTCTCACCTTCAAAATCTGGCACGCCGCATTCCTCCCAATTTGCACAGCAAGTGACTGGATTATAAGCAAAGGCCTGTCAGTCATGTCCTCCACATTCTGTATCAATAAACAGGCCGGGGAGCCCCGCCTCTCCCCTCACAGGCTGGGGGGCCGGGGGAGGGGAGCTTAGTCTGTCCCTTTCACCTGGACTCCCGGCTCTCTGCAGATCTGCAAGATGGCGGCTGCCCCTGCCGGGGCCTGAGAGGAGCCATTGGAAAGCTTCGAAGGAAGCTGAAGCTCCCGAAGAGATCCCAGGGCAGCGCGTGGTGGGTCAGCGGAGACCGGCCGGCCCACTCAGTAAGTGACGGAACCTTGGGCGACCCAAAGCTCCCAATAGCAGGCTCTGCCGGCCCTCTGGGAGCTTCTCGCACCGCCGGCTCCTCCAGGGACCAGCGACCCACCCCCCGGCTAAGTACGGAGCAAGAGGGTGCGAGATCTCCATGGAAGGGTCGCCACTGAGAACTGGGCAGCCTTGGCCACCCCCAGGGAAAGCAAATCCGAAATCATTTCTCGGGGAAATCAGGAAAGGCTTCCCGGCGTAGGCAACCAGCCTCCTTCTCCAAGAGCAACTGATTCCCCTCCTTACTCATCCTCCCCACATACATATATATACACCTATTTACACAAATAACACACATTTGTGCCTCCCTGCCAGTTAGAATATGCTCCTGGGGCCCAGGATGTTTCTCTGGTCTCATAGTAGGTGGCTAAGAAGTTCTTATCAATGTGTTATTTTTTTAAAGCTTCAGTAAACGAGTGGCATTTCCTGGCAGACCAGGATCAAACAATTTGGGAGTTACGAGTAGTTCAAGAAAGGACGCTTCGGCTTTGGAATCGTTTCTCCGCTTATTTGCCGCGTGCCCTTTGGCAGGTCCATCTGAACCTTAGCCATGAAGTCGAGGGAGCATAGCTTGATAGAAAACTCTGGCTGTGTAAGAAGTCGATTTGGGTTTGGGTTCAAATTCCACCTTTGCCATTCACCATGTGGCCAAGTCACTTCATCTGCCTGGGCCTCAGTTTCCTCATCTGTAAAGTGATGGGCTTGAAGTTGGAGGTTTCTTCCAGCTCTGCCTGTGTGTGAGAGAGACTGCTGTTTCCAATTGTTTTCCTCAAACAAATCATTTGGTCTCTAATTCATTTAAAACTTCAAATGGATGCTCCTGGCCATGAGTCCCCTTTGGGTCAAATTCTTCCGAATGAGCAAAAATTCATGTTGATGTCGTTGTTTGATTTTTCCTCCCGGCAGGATTGTGTATGTGTGTGTGCGTGTGAGTCCTTTCTTGTTGGCTTGGAGCTTTCACACCGTGGTAAGCAGCAAGGTGGAAGAAACTGTTTAAAGAAGTGAGTGGAAACCCGGATAATTATGCTGAAGCTGTTGCCCCAAGTCTTCCTGGGGTCTGATGGCCCAAAGCACACCTGCATGGTTTTACAAGCAGGAACAGCCCGGACGTGCCCTTGGAAGCCAGCCCAGCACTCGAGCCCCCATCATAAAACACACATCGGCATGAACTTTCTCTCTCTTCCAAGGCGATGGCGCTTTTAAGGCCTGTCGGGCATCCTGGGAGGGAGCAGATGACCAGCCACCCTGGGTGCATCTGGAAGAAACCCGTTTCTTGGCCTTCTTAGTGATGCTGTAGCCAAATGAGCCTTCGATACCCGACGTCTCCAGCTGCCCCCAGAACAGGGCTGAGGAAGGAAGGAAGGAAGGAAGAAAGGAAGGAAAGAAGGAAGGAAGAAATGATAGAAAGAAGTATAGAAGGAAGGGAGGGAGGGAGGGAGGGAGGGAGGAAGGAAGGAAGGAAGGAAGAAGAGAGGAAAGGAGGAAATGAACGAAGGAAGAGTAGAAGAAAGGATAGAAGGAAGGAAGGATAGAGGGAAGAAAGGATAGAAGGAAGGAAGGATAGAGGGAAGGAAGGATGGATAGAGGGAAGAAAGGATAGAAGGAAGGATAGAAAGAGGGAAGGATAGAAGCAAGAAAGGAAGGAAGGAAGAAATGATAGAAAGAAGTATAGAAGGAAGGAAGGAAGGAAGGAAGGAAGGAAGGAAGGAAGGAAGGAAGGAAGGAGGGAAGGAAGGAAGGAGGGAAGGAGGGAAGGAGGGAAGGAGGGAAGGAGGGAAGGAAGGAAGGAAGGAAAGGAAAGGGTCTCCCTTCCTCTGACAGGCCCTTTGTCTGCTTCCCTCTAAACACTGACTGATGAAACAAAACCAGAGCGACTCATAGCAGACAGAAGGCACATAAACAAGGTACGGTGGGAAAGGAGCGCTGCAGAGTTGTGGTGGGAGCCCGTTGTATCCCAAAGTGGCCTGTCAGGAAAATGAAAGTAGCAGGAAGAGCCCCGAGTGCTGTGCTTGGAGGGGGATTGGACGGGGCTTAGCCGTGGAACAAGGTCCCTTCTAAGGCCCCCTCAAGCTCCCCAGCTCCTCCATTTGGGGCCATCTGAATTCCAAGTCTTTCCAGCTCGGTGGAATGGGAATAACACATTCCCTGGCTGGAAGACTCCAGTTCCGAGTGAGTCCCCTGAGCAAAGTCTCCCCTCCCAGGAGACCGACCTGGTGTTCATAAACCACGAAAGCTCACAGATATTCCTGCTCAGGCTGGAGATGGGCCAGATCTCTCCACTTGATTTATCGCCGATCCATATATTCAGAGCTCGACATTCTCCAGCCAGCCCTTATTTGATCGATGGCTGAGCGAAAGCCTGGAGAGATTAAACAACTTACTCAGGTCACCGAGGAGGCAAGTGGAGCTGTGGGATCCGAATCCGTGTCCTCTGACATCAAGCCCAGCTTTGGGTCTGCTGTGCCAGGAGGAAGAGAAAAAACAAAAGCACCCAAACGAGAAGCACTCGTGGCTTTCTCTGCCCTCCTCCGTGCAGGATCTGCCGGGTCCCGGCAAACACTACACCACAAAGCAAAGCGTGTATGTCTCTATTTGTAAATCCAGCAAAAATACGAAAGTGCATGGGGTGGGGGTGGGGGGGGCAGACCTGCCTGGCCGCGTTTTCTGCAAGTGTTTCTGTTTGACGAGAGAAAGACAGAAGGAATTTCTCATCGCCAGAAATGTTGGGACCAACAAAAGCCTGTTGGGGGGGGGGTCAAAGTGGCTCCCTTCAGGGAGGTTTAGAAGAAGAGAGGATTGCAGGCATCTGGGCAAAGCCCAGCCTGAGAGCCCTCCCCGCATGTGCCCGCTGGAAGGGATTCTGGAGAAAAGAGCAGAAGGAAATGGCTCCGTGGTTTGAGGCTGCCGTTGGGAAAGCCAGGGACGCCTTCTCTGGGCAAATGTGAACGTGGGGTCTCTTTTCCCGGGAAAGCCTGGAGTCTCGGCGAGCTACGAGTTCAATCCTTCTGGCCCAGCTGGGAATCAAGGTCTGGTTTAATCCACTAAAAGAGCAAGAGACAAGGCTGCTCGGAATTCCAATCTCCCCCGCAGAAACGAAAAGAAAGCGAGCCTGTGATTGAAGTGGCTGGGAGGCTCCTTTTCCACCTTGGAAGGTGGCCTTTTCTTTGGCCCTCCACTTGGTCTGGACACGACCGATGGGCAGTGAGTGCCCTCTGCCTCCCCTTCGCCTCCCTGGCTGGTGGCCCCTGAGGTGCTCCACAGGAGGACGTCAGAGCTGGCAGCCCTTCCTTTTTCTGAGCGGCCAAAGGAACCCCAATCCCAAGGTGATGAGCCCTAATTGGGTTCCCTCCAGAATGGCCCCTATTCGGATGATCAGGAAATAGGTGCTCGCTCGGTCGCTGCTAGAACGAGGATCTCAGTCTAGAGAAACAAACTGAATTTCAGCAGCCTGAACGCTCTGGTCGGTTCTCTTCCGACAGATCCCCCATTTGCAAGGCTGTAAAAGGAATCTTTGGAGCCCACGTCCCCATCTCATTTGGATGGCCCAACACTCTTGGGGGGCTTGGCACCCCGACAGGCTCCACGGCACCCCTGTTCCCTTCATGTGCCATGAATTCACCACAGAAATATGTTTCTCCCCGTGCTTTCGTTTTTGTGGAACAAATCAATGGAGACCATAAAAATGGGCCTGGAGACAGCCTCGGGTTCTGGGGGTAGGGAGAGGGGAGGGGGAGGGGGAGGGGGGCTCTTTCCCCAGCTGACTTGGCCTCCACCACATTCCCTTTGCTAACCTAGCCCGGTTCTGCCTGGCGGAGAGAAAGGCCCGAAACCCCTCCAGGATCCAAGAAGCAGCAGCAGCATTTAGAAAGACCAGACGATGCCGGGCATCCCTCCGTCTGCTCTCCTGAAGCCGGGCGGCTCGGTAAGTACCCAGAATGGCTCACCATTCATTTCCCCTCCTCGCTTTGCCCAATGGGTGGCCTCCCATTCCGGAGGAGGGGAAACGTGTCAGGAGTCATTTAGGACGTGGCAACAGCGAAAGCACCATCAGAAAGCTGATGGGGTGGGAAGAGAACTCCATTCCCCAGACTTGGGGTGCCATTGCAGATTTGTTGGGAGGGAGTTTGGGCACTCCGAGCAATGCTGACCCAAGGTCCAGGGAGCACTAAAAGGGAGGAGGGGGAGGAGGAAGAAGCACCTTTTGGGGTTACCATTATTCGGAGCTGCGAGCCCAAGAAGAGGTCAGGAACACGGGAGGCCAATTGTGCAAAGAAAAAAGGCCGGCAGCCCAGGCCAGATTTGGTAGCAGGCGGGCTCTGGTGCACCGGGGAAGTGATGGCAGCCACCCTCCGGAGAGTTTCTTTTTCCTTTGGGGATTTTAGCAAAGGCATGTGGGACGCCGTGGGAAGGAAAGCTGGAAGAGGGGATCCCGCCTGCCTCGGACTCTGGGGAATGAATGAGCCACCCCCGGGGGCCTCCATCGGGGAGGACTTGGGGTTACTGCCTGGCCCCAGATTCAATGGCACGGCTCAGCAGGCCGCCAGAGCCCCCCATCCGCAGCAGGGCTGCTGTATGGCTGCACACGAATTCCTAGCACACAGCACATTTTTTGGCCCTCACCCCTCTGGGTGTTAGCTGGATTACTGAGCCTCTTCTTTCCGTCATGAGAAACAAAACAGGCTCACACACACTCACACACACACACACACACACACACACACACACACACACAGATCGGTGAGGGACCGTTTCCTGCATTTTTATTTAAATCCAGACTGTAGAAGCTTTAATCTTGTCTCATCGGCATCCAGCTACTTCGAACCCTGCCCCGCTTTCCCATTAAAACAAAGTCAGGACACCGAGAGGGAGGGGAAGGCCAGAAACAGCCCCTCTGCGCCCCCCCCCCCCCCAAAGCATTTCATCCTGCCAGCCCTCGGTGGGCCTCTCTTGAATCCTATGAGTCTCCCTCCTGGTTCTCGGCTCTCAGTGCCGATAAATGGAATTCGACAAGAGAAATACCATCGACAGAGGCTGGTTAAGCTCGTTCTGCCCTGGACCAAGCGTGAAGCGATCTGCGTCCTCCGGGGGCTCCGGCAGCCCTTCTCTTCCTGGGCTTCTTCAGGCCCCGGAGCAGATCATCTGGAAGGTCCCTTCCACCTCTGCGCCTGGGGTGCCAGAGGAGTTACTATCGCTTATCTGTGATGTTAATCTGGACTTCATAAGAACTGGGCCAGCTTGAAGGGCTTCCAAATGCTGTACAAATAGGGGTTCACTGGAGCCTCACCCCAGTCTTGCAAAGTAGTGCTTTCCCATCCCCATTTTAAAGGTAAGACTGAGGTCAGCAGAAGTGAAGTGACTCAGCTAAGATCAACGGTATGCAATGTCTGAGGCTGCATTTGAACTCGGATCTTCCTGACTCCAGACCGCTCACGGCTCTATCTACCTCTTGCAGCGCCTATTACTATAGATTGAGACATTCCTACGTAAACACATGAGTAAATTCCATTCATGGGCAAAGTAATGAAAAATAACTTCAGTGGGGTGAAAAAAACCCAACCTTCGGTGAGATCCGGGAGCACCTCCTGTAGGAGGTGACACTGCGTTTTGGAGCAAGCCAGGATTTCAAGGTGAATGAGAGGCTCCCCTGTACAAGGTCCGGGTGCCCTTGTAGCTCCCAGCACAGGAGGCAGCTGGCTTCAGCCCACGCGTCGAGAAAGGCTTCGAGGTATTCCTCCCTTTTCCTGGCTGGGGCCAACTCTTCAGGGCTCCGACAAGGTGGGCTTCAGGCCACAGCGACAGGGAGGTGTGGAGCTCCGGAGGACTTGGTGCTCCTTCCACTGGCGGACTTTCCTCGGTGACCACCAGAGGGCGATGCACGCAGTCTATTTCGGGATGAAGCCGAGGCCGGCTTTTCTCCCCGCCTGTAAGAGTCTCCTTTTCCCGGGCCTTTTTCCAGGGGGTGTAATAGCCACCCATTCTCTTTACTCTCCGCCCCCCATTTACAAGCATCCTCCGAGCCAACGATGGGAAAGGGGAGTCCAGGAACCAAGGCTGGGACGTGCGACTCAGAAAAAGGAGTCCAGGGGCCTCGCACTGCCCACTGATCTCCACTGGTTTTCAGGATTTCTCGGCTCTTCTCTTTGCTTTTGACGGCCGCCTCACTACTTCTCTAGCCCTCCCTCCAATGCAAAGAAAACCTTCCTTTGAAAGAGCTACGGACACTCGAGCGAGATGTACAAACCCATTTATCCCGTCTGGGAAATGCCACCATCTCCCGTCTCTGCTGGGGGGGGGGGGGTGGGGGTGGGGGGGGAGGCATGCTGCTTAAGAGCCTTCTGGAGCCTTTCTCATTCGTGGCATGGATCAGCCTTCTTCAAGCCGTACTAAATTGTTTTGCTTCCCAATGGCATAATCACCGGCCAAAGGCTTCTCATGCCCCCATCCTCTTGATCACTTCATCGAGCTCTTTCCCAGAGTCCCTCCTTCCCTTTCAGTCTTTTCTGTGATTTCCAATATATGCCATTCCCTTCACCTACCACACATGGCTCAGTTATGGGACTGAATTCGTGGCTGTTAGAAAACCAAAAACTTCTGTGAATGGTCTGGGGGGTCTGTAGCTACTTTCATCCTAGATCAAGACTTCAGAAGCATATCGCTGGCAGCAGGATCACGGACTCCAAGTCGGGCCTGCAGTTCCAAGCAAAACAAACCCTCCCATTCGTCAGTCTGAAAAAACAGAGACTGGCTGAACCTACTGGCAGCTCCACCAACAATGTATTCTGATTTCTTTACTCCTGCCTCTAGCCAATAACTGCCATTTTCTTTTTCTCTTCTTCTTTGAGATCATCTTTGCCAATCAGATGGGTGTCAGAAGGAACCTCAGAATGATCTCTCCTTGGACCTTCCTTGTTAATGGAGATTTGGAGCTTTTTTCACAGTTGTTGACAGCTTTTTTTCCTTCTTGGGCAAACTAACTACAAGCTTGTATTCACTGTCCAATCTTTGGGGGAGTAACTAATTTTTCTGCATTGATATTCATTCCCTATGTATCTTGGGTAGTAATCCTTTCTCCAAGAGATTTACTGGTAATAGATTTTTCCTATTTCATTGTTTGCTCTTGTATTTCTAACCACTTTGATTTTACTTGCACAAAGGCTTTTCAATTCTATGGCATCAGTGTTACTACTCATTGGCTCTTTCCAAATACCTTTCCCTTGTTGGGTCAAGAACTCTTTCTTGATCCTTAGCTGTGAAAGGTAGCTCCTTCCTGATCCTATTTATTTTTGGCATTACCTCCAGGTCTTACACCCAGTTGGTGTTTTTTGGGGTAGATGATGGAAGATGAAAGTCTAAACCTTGTTTCTGCCAGACTGTTTCCAGCAGCCCCAGGAGTTATTGTTCAAAGTGAATAAAGATTTGGTATATATATATATATATATAAGGTTAGGAGTTTGGGTCTTTGAGCTCACAGAATATTTTGCTATTCTTTTGTGGGCTGAATACATTCCATTTTCTCTTTTAAATGTTCTTTTATTAAAAAAAATATTTTCAATCCTGAATGCTCTCCTGCCTTCCCACTCCTCTCTCACCCACTGAGTAGGCAAGAAATATAATACCCATTATACTTCTGAAGTCACGCAAAGCCTAGTTCCACATGGATCACACTGGTAAAGAGAAAAAGGCAGGAACAGTGAGGAAAGTGAAATCAAATACGCTTACTTTTCTACTCACAGGCCCCCGGTCTTCTCTAGATGGAGATGAACAGCATTCTTCATCAGGAGTCTTTTGGAATTGCCAGGGATCATTGTGTTGAGAGAGCTGGTACTTCTTCGTTCCCTTCTTTTCCTCGAGATTCTTGACTTTTTGATCCTTCATATACAGTTTGTTGTTATTCTTTCTAGTTCTACAGTATTTTGGCTGGTATTATAGTACAAATTCGAATTCCTGTTGGGAGTATTGCCATTTGTAATTGGCATGTCCCATTAGAATCAATGACTTCTTCCAAGTCCTTAAGTCTAACTTTCTTCATTTCTTCTCTAGGTCTTGGTTAGGGAACTTTCAAACATTTTATACATTCTGCAGTTATTTCAAATGTAATTTCTTTTCCTCATCTCCCTGCTAGATTTTCTTGATAATATAAAGAACAGCTGATGGTATTTTGGGGAGTTATTTATAACCTGCTACTTTGCTGATGTTATTCTCTCCATTAATTTTAGTTTAAGATTCTTTAAGTAAATCATTATATCATCTGCAAAAGCGAAAAGTTTGTTTTCCCTTTGCCTCAGCTTATTCCTTCAATTTCTTTTTTCTTTATGTTTTTGCCAGCATTTTAAAAAGGATTATATCAAGTAATAGTAATGTTAATGGACATCCTTGATTAATACTGGAAAAAGCTCCAGCATTTTCCATCATAGATGATGCTAGCTCATGATTTTAGATATACAATATTTCCCATTTTAATGAAATGTCTACTTATTCCTCTACTACTATTTTGACATACTGTAAAAATTAAATTTAGTCTCTAGTAATAGAAATATTATATTTTATGAGGTTTATTAAAGATCATTAGAAATCAAGGAATAAAGAAATACAAAATAAGAAAACCGCATGCCCAGGGCTGATTAGCCCATTCAAAGCTTACTTACTACATCTTGGAATGGCCGAGTAGAGAGCGAGTGCATAGAAGAGGGAGAGGTAGGCGTTACTGCCAGTTAAATACTCATTGTGATCTCAGGTGGAAACTCAGGTGAGATTATAGGGAATTCTGGGAAATACCAAGGACTTCTGGGGATTGAAGTCTAGGGTTCAAATCTCCATTTTACAATGTTATGTTGTATTTTGGCAATTTTCTACACCTATTGATACTCTTATGGTTTCTTAAATTAATATGTATAGTAATAATACTGAACCAACTCTGAATTCTTTATAGAGATCAAGTCTACTTGTAGAAAAATAACCTTGTTAGCATATTACTGTAATCTCCTTACTAATATATTATTCAATAGTTTTACATAGTTATTCATTGGAAATATTCGTATTTTCCCTCTCTGCTTTATCATTCCCTGGTTTGGTCATCAGGCCCATACTTGCTTCATAGGAGGAGTGTGAAAAGATGCCTGCTCTCCATATTCTTTTTCTATTCATTATAATTTATTGATGTAAAATTTTTCATGCTGGTTAGAATTCACTTGTAAATCCATCTGGCTTTAGGTCCCTTCAATTTCTTTTTCTGTGCTTAAGTTATTTAAGTTGTATTCCTTGTACAGTTAATTTGGGTAATTTGTATTCATATAAATTTTAATCTATTTTGGTTCATTATCAGTTTTGTAGTAATATAATTGTTCAAAAAATATTCCTACTAATTTCTTCTATTTGATGTGAATTCTACTTTTTCATGTCTGATTTTGGAAATTTGATTTTTCTCTCTTTTGGGGAAGAAGGAATAAAATTAGCTAGTTTTCCCCCCTTTTTATTAATTTCTTCTTCTCTCCCCCAAAACAATGTCTTATTTTATTTATCCATTTGGTGCTTTTGGGGTTTTTTTTTTTAATTTTGTCTCTTTGATTTTTTGTTTTTTTGTTTTGGTGTTTAGTTGGGTTTCTTATTTGTTGCTTTCAAATTTTTTGAGTTGTACATCATGTTCTTTAATCAATTTTTTCTTTTGTTTATGATTGTGTTTAGAGATAAAATTTGAATCCTAAAAGTTTTTGGATTCTGCCTTTTATTATTATTTTACATGAAATTATTTGTTCTATGATTTTCTCTTTTATGCAGACATCCTTTAAGATGAAATAATTCACTTTTCATTTTAACTTGAGCTCTATTTTGAAATTCCCTTTATTGATTTTAATATCAAATTTGTGTTTAATTTTGTTGTTGTTGTTTTCTGTACTAGTTTATGAGGTTTTTATAGCTTACCCTTTACCTATTCTTTGAAAAATAACACATCTGGTGGAGAAATATTTAACTCTATTTGATTTTTATTCATCAATCACCAGAGATCTGTTATAGATAAATTTTCTAAACTTTTGACTCCCTTCCTTTTTATCTTTTAAGTTCTTTCCTTCTTAGCTTTTAAAACATATTTGTCCAGTTATGGAAGGGACATATTGATAGTCTCAATGTAATGTAACTTTATTGTTTATTTCTTTCAACAATTAAATGAGCTCTGCCTTTAAGGATTTAGCTACAATGCTATCTAGTGGATGCATATTAAGTATTGCTATTAAATCATTATCTATGATGTCTTTTAGCCTACTGTAGCTCCCCTGTTTGTCTCTTTTAACTATGTTTATTCTGGCTTTGTCTGAGATCATAACTACTACTCCTGCCTTGAAAAAGTTCATTTTAATTCTGTGTGAATCTATTTTCCAAGTGTATTTCTCTTAGACTACATTTTGTTAGATTCTGCTCCCTAATTCATTCTGCTACCCTTTTCTCTTTTAGAGGTGAGTTAATTACATTCACATTCATCACTACCTTGTTAATTGTGTACATTTTTTAATCCTCTTTTCTTCTTCTCTGTCCCCAGTGGTCTCCTTCTTTATAAAGAAAGAAAAGGGATGAGAGAGAAGGCATGTTATTAATGAAGGTCATTGATAACTGAAGTGACCTCTAGTTCTACTCTCTTCAACTAGCCCAGCTTCTTATTACTGGTTCTTACATTTTATTTCTCTCTTTTTAATCCCCATTTATTAGCTCCCATCTGAAACTGTCATTTATTTTAGTCATGACTATTCCCTCTCTGACTCTGCTCTCTTTCTTACATTGCTTTCTCTCTTCTCCTTGACTCCACTTTCCCCATTGCATTGAAGCTATTTCTGCACCAAACTGTGTGTGTTGAATTCCTTCTTGTCTAGTTCATGAAAGAATAAGGTTTTTGAGATGCCCGCTCCTCACCACACCTTCCTCTTTGTTCTCACATACTGATCATGAAAGAAGATCTTGCTCCAATTCCTAAACTTGGACTGGTCTTTTGACAATCTTTTTGAGACCCTTGAAGAGAGTGGGGTCCTGTGTAATAGAATGACTAGACTCCAGCATCATTTAGCTCCTTGAAATCTTTCCAATATATTCCCGATTCTAGATTTCTCTTTCCTCCTGCATTAGTGTTTCAAAAATCTTGTTAGACTCTGGCCTTTTCATCGGCAATGGCTGAAAGTCCTTTATGCTGTTTTAAAAGGTTCATGTTCTCCCTGTAGACCACTATTCGGTTTTGCACTTTGTTTCTCTTTTTTCTAAGTCGTTACCTTTTACCTCATGGAAAGTTTTCTAAACCCTTTGTAATAAGTTTTTACACTCATCATTCAACTGAAATCGTCCTCATTAGTGGCAGTAATGATCAACTAATTGCCCAACCTAATGCCTTTCCTCAGTCCTCATTCTTCTTGGGCTTTCTGCAGCCTTCAAAGGCTCTGCCCTGGCTCCCTCCTCCCTTCCCTAGAGACAGTGTCATTTGGTCATCTGAGCAGTTCCTGTGATTCTCGGATCTTCTTGCCTGGTCCTAATCTGTCCTGAGTTCCATTCTCACAAACTGGATGTCCCATTGCCATCTTCAACCCAACGCAGCCCAAACACAAGTCATTACCTTCCTCTCCTACTAATTCCCCTATTACTCTCACGTGCATTTGCATCCCCCTACAAAGCCAAGATCTCACTATCATTCCTAAGTCCTCATTCCTTTCACTCCACATATCTAAGCAGTTGACAAAATTTTTTCATTAAAAAGCCTCGTCTACATTTCCTGCTCTCCACTCACATGAGCACCACCCCAGTGTAGACCCTCATCACCTGTCCTGTGGATGTTTCCAGGAACTGAATTCTTCTCCTTGCTGGAAGCCTCATTCCATTTTCCTCCTTCTTCCACACAGCTACAAAAGTAATTTCTCTGAAGGGCAAGTCTGACTCGCTCAGGAACCTTTGGAAAAAAGAAAAAAACCAGAAGAGATGAGAGAAAGAATGGATGTTATTCACATGATATAGTAGGAGATGATCTATGTGACATATGACATGATACTTCATATCACATCAGTTTATGTAATTGCTAATATTGATATCACTGATATGAAAAATCAGTCAATGCTATACATTCCATTCCCATGTGATTGACATTAAGTGTTCTATAATGGTAGTGTGAGTTACTATTCCACATTAACTAGCTGTCCATAGAATAGAGCAGAGTCAGGCTTTGATGTGTCCCCAAAGCTCACCAAGCACAGCGGCTGGATTATCCAGCCCTATATTGGCTCATGGTGTCGCTCACCAGGCTACTTGCCTTCCAAGGGAGCTTTTGGAGGTAGGATGGCAGGTGTGGAGCATTGAAGACTCCAGAGCTCTCTAGTAGAATCCCCTTGTTTTACAGAGGCCAAATCGAAGACCAGAGATATGTGGGGAATGGTTTATTGGGTCAAAAGGGGCATTGGGACCCAGGCTCTCCTGAGAGTTCTAGAGTCCTCACTACTCTATCCAAGCAACTTGGCTTGGTGTCACTGTCTTCATAATCACAATGATCAATTATGAAGCTCCTACTAGATGGCAGGAGGCAGAAGACATGCTTTTACAAACATTATCTCATTGAATCCTCACAACAACCCTGGGAGGTTGATGATCTTATGATCACCATTTTACAGTTGAAGAAACTGAGTCAAGGTCAAATGACTTGCCCAGAGACTGAGGCAGGATTTGAACTCAGGGCTTCTTGACTCTGGGTCTGGCTGCAATCATTGGGCAGCCTAGCCATACTTTATCTCTTTGGGTGTCAGTTTCCTCATCTTGGAAATGACGGAGTTGGACCAGAAGACCTCTAAGATCCATTGGAGCTTCAAGTGCCTGATTGTACATTGCTCTGATTTGGTGTGTCCACGGGGGCTTCCTGGG